>NC_089794.1:13247602-13295102 GCF_040412425.1 Macrobrachium rosenbergii | reverse complement strand
TTAATTATGTCCTTCTTTGTTTATTTTGAGTATCATATATGTTTTCCTCTGTTATCTTTAATCTCTCTTCATTTTATGTCAAATATCCTCCTTTCTTCTCTCTCTCTATATATATATGTGTAAATATATATATATATTTACACACACACAATATATATATATATATATATATATATATATATATATATATATATATATATATATATATATATATATGTATATATATATAATCTATTCCCTCTTTTCTCATGTTCAATCTCTCTCCCCACGTGTTAGAGATCCATTTCCTTTCTTATCTTTTTTTTCTCTTTTCACTTTGCCAGCTGTCTCTTTCTTACTTTCTCTTCTTTTCCTATCAAATAAGTCCCTTTTCTTCTTCCTCTCTTCTTTATTGTCTGTTAAGTATTCATGTTACTAATTACCCGATACGTGTTCTGCACTGCAAAGTCCTTTTTCCCTACTCCAGAGTCCACACAATTTCTGCACTATTAATATTTATACGACTGCCATTTCGTCTCTCGCTCTTTCACAACTGACATTCTTTCTTTTCCTTTCCTCTTTAACAAATCCCTTTTATTCTCTCCGTCTTATCTCCATTTCCTTAATTTATTATCCAATTCCTCCATTCACCTTATCCGTCTTTCCTCTTCAGTCTTATTTTCCCAACCCTATTACAGTCTCTCTCTCTCTCTCTCTCTCTCTCTCTCTCTCTCTCTCTCTCTTCTCTCACAAATTATTTTAAATTATTTTTGTACAACTCCCTCTTTTTTTATCTTTTTTTTTTTCTTAACATGTCCCATCTTGGGGGCCATCTCTTCTCTAGGACATCCTGACATACCAAAATACAACGTGGTAGTGACAGTTGACATTACACATTAAGACTAACCCCACGGAGGTATCTCTCTCTCTCTCTCTCTCTCTCTCTCTCTCTCTCTCTCTCTATATATATATATATATATATATATATATATATATATATATATATATATATATATATATATATATATATATATATATATATATATATATATATATATATATATATATATATATATATATATATAATATATATATATAGATTTTCATTATTTTGTAATTCAGTTTATAAGGGAAAGACTTACGATTTGTCAAATATATAATATATATATATATATATATATATATATATATATATATATATATATATATATATATATATATATATTTTATTATAATTCAGTAGCCTATATATATAGATTTTCATTATTTTGTAATTCAGTTTATAAGGGAAAGATACGATTTTTCAAATATATATATATATATATATATATATATATATATATATATATATTGACAAATCGTAATGTTTTCCCCTTATAAACCGAATGACAAAATAATGAAAATCTGTATTATTCATTTTTAAATTATTTTCAAGTCTTTGATATTCATTTCATTCTTCAGGAAGTCTTCTGAGACTTTTATTTTTACATTTCTCAGTTTTCTTTTACCCAGTATTCCTTTGCCTTTATTTTTACATTTCCTGACTCCTCAGAAAACTTTAATTTAGATATTTCTTCAGATGCTTTAGGTATCTTTCACGTTAGTGACCACGGACATTTTTATATAAGCTAAAAATAACGTTATAAAATGTCAATATAGTAAAATTATCTATTAAAAATATGGCATTGAAAAACAAGATAAATGAGAAAACCAGGTGTAAAACTCATAAAATCACTTTCCGAGGGCTCCCTGCTGCCCTCTCTTGGTTGGGGGTCGAACTACACCGCTGGGAGTCCGACCACCAGGTTGGTAACCCATCCGTTACATATTTCTTTCCACAGTTGCCTTTCTTTACATATCCAGGGATGTAAATCTTGAATTCCAAACATGGGCGTAAGGTAAATATGTCAGTTCGGATTGGAATTCTTAAGCTATTGCCCGTTTATTCTTGAATGGTGAATATATGAATAGCTGACTAGATATAACGAAGAAAAATTAAAAATTGAGGGGAGAGAAGAGATATGTCTTAAAGTGAAAGGAAGCTTTTTGTAATAATAATAATAATAATAATAATAATAATAATAATAATAATAATAATAATAATAATTTATCCACAGATGTAAATGTCGAATGCAGATACAATAAAGACAGTGCATAATACTTTAACATAGAGAAAAATGATAATGATAATACTAGTAGTCATAATAATGATAAAATACTTTATTAACTCGTGCCCAAATGAACATGCAGAATGCATACAATAGATAAAAAAATACATTGAAAAACTGAAATTTTAATTATTATTATTATTATTATTCAAAATGACACACGCCTAAAAGATTTGCAACGCACTCATAAGCAACTGAACACCCACTTCTGAAAAACTGAGAAAATGGAAAGAAAATAAATACGAAATGGTAAATATACACAGTCACATGAACAACGTTAGTCAGAAAGCTAAGGCAAAAACGCTGCCAACGAAACTTTAGCTTTCATTATTGTATGGCAACCTTTAAAGGTCCCTGTTGGCTGGTAGGATAATGAAATAAGTAATAACTTCACTAATGCTTGTTAATAATAAAAATTTTAAAGTCAGTCAAAATAATAATAATAATTTTAACAACGGTCAGAATAATAATAATAATAATAATAATAATAACCGTCTTCCACATGTTACATAGAAATTAATTAACGTCGAAACGAATAAGAACAAAACATTACGCAGTAATAATAATAATAATAATAATAATAATAATAATAATAATAATATTTTTAACAACAATCACGGCATAATAACAATAATAATGATAATAGTAATAATAATAATAATCTTCCACATGTTACAACAGATTTACAAACGTCGAAGCAACTAAGAACAAAACGTTACGAATCAAATTCATTAAGACCAGAAAAATGGTTTCCCATTCTGCCGGGCGAAAAATCACCGGTAATTAACGGCAGGTGCGATATAATTAAACCCTGATTAAAATTCGCCATTGCTAAACTTAATGAAGAAACCCTGAAGAATAAACGTTCCTCCGGCAAAACTCCCAGCCGAGGAATTAAAGGCGCACTAATCTTAATGGTACGGAATTGGAAAGATCCCGCGATCGCGAATTTTACGGGTATAAAGAGGTTTGGGGAATTGCGTAAAGCAACGTTCGGTTCCCAGAGAGGTTCGTTCAGAGGGAAAAACTCGCCCACTGAGAGTCGACACGGATGAGGTGTCTGGTCTTGAATAGTGTTCCCACAGTCCTCTTGCTCTTAAGTTTTATTTTAATGGGATTTTGATTTGGGAAAAAAAACTAATCGAGGAGTTTTTTTTATGATTTATATTAGTTTGAAGTATGTAATGTAACTTGAAAGAGCAATGTGCGATCAGTGTACATTACATAAGCTTAGGCAATCGCAAACTTTTTGTCTAACGGTCTAGCTGTTAATCTATACGTCTGTGTTTGTGTGTCCGTCTCTCCATGATCCGGTGAGACTCCGGGATCAATCCCGGTCGGAGGAAAAGAAATAAGCCCTTTTCCTGGAGATCCAGAGTGCCTCTTTGGGCATAACCCTTGAATTGGTTGGCTGGTGACCAGTTGACTGTTGGAAGTCACAAGCTGAACGCATCCCTAGCCTTTATAAACACACACATAAAATACACACACACACACACACACACACATATATATATATATATATATATATATATATATATATATATATATATATATATATATATATATATATATACATATATAAATATATATATATATATATATATAAATTATATATATATATATATATATATATATATATATATATATATATATATATATATATATATATATATATATATATATATATATATATATAATTTAATAAAGACTCACTTATTTTATATATAATATATATATAATGCTCACTTCCTTTTAGCTTGACCTTGCCTAAGTAGGGACTTCACCTTACACACCCCCTTCACAATGCATGCCTTCTCTCTGAAGTCAGGAGAGTGAGAGATAATGAAGGACCAGTGACAATGACGGAGATGACTAAGCTGATGAAGCTGATGGTGATATACAATGATTATTGTCAAGCTTCCCTCGTTATCGAAGAGAGCTTAGTTTTCAAGGCCCTAATCGGTTTAGTGTTCATTATGTATATAATTATTCAGTTATTTATGAATTTAGGTATTTATAGTTGATGTAGGCGCCCTTGTCGATACATCCACACCATTTTTATAAGTAATTATAAATAATGAATTAAATGTAAATTAAATTATCATTACTAAAGACAGTCAAGCAGCATTACCAGAAATCTAAGTTTGACCTAAGGTCATGAGACAATGCTTTTATGGAAAGTGTTATTATGTATATATGTATGTAAGAATGTAACATTTGATTGTTATACTTTTTGTTTTCCTGAAGACAAAAAGATAATGAAAACAAAAGACATTTGATAACTTGATTTTTCTTCAGTGGTAAGATACATCACTTTTACATCTTTCATTCATTCTTTTCCCTCAGTGTGAAGAGTTAATGAAACGTTTAACCATTTGTTATTTTTTTTCTTCAGTGGAAAGAAACAAACGTTTTTTTTCAATGGAAAGAACTGGGGCATGAGATGTCAAAATTTTTTCAGTGGATAACGGCAAAATTCAAAAACTTGTTCTTCAGTGGAAAGAGACTGGCAAACATTCAATCAGCATGGAAAAAGGTAATGAAATAAGCAAATTCTCGATTTTTTCAGTGGAAAGTGACAATGAATAGAGCAAAATTCAAAAACTTTTTCTTCAGTGGAAAGAGACAGTAAAAGAGCAAACATTCAATCATTTTTCTTCAGTGGAAAAAGGCAATGAAATAAGCAAATTCTCAATAACTTCCTCTAACTCTTCTTCAGCCGGCCAAGAAGACAATGAGTCTAACAAACATTCAGCCAACTAAGGGCTTTTGGTGGGAAGAAACCATGGAAAGAGTGAACATTCAATCATTTCTTCTAAAGTGGAAAAATCTTCAGTGCCTTTTCCTTCAGTGAAAGTAACAATCTGAAAATGCAAATTTTCAAGACCTTTTTCATTCATTGGAAAAAGCCAAAAGAAACAGTAAACATTCAATCACTTTTTCATCAGTGGAAGGAAACAATGGAAAAAATTCTAACGTTTTCTTCAGTGACAAACAGCAATGAAAGCAACAAACTTTCAATAAATTATTTCTCAGTGGAAAAAACAATGAGATGAGCAAACATTCAATCCCTTTTTTCTCTGGAAAGAGACAATAAAAGTAGCTAATCTCATTAAGTTTTTCTTTTGTGGCAAAGAACAATGATAAGAATACTCTCTCATTAGCTTTTTCTTCAGTGGAAGGAGACAGTAAAAGAGCAAACATTGTTACTTTTTCTTCGGTGGAAGGAGACAACAAAAAGACCAAATTCTCAATGTTTTCTTCAGTGATCAGAAACAAAAAAAGAACAAACCGTTAATATCCTTTTTTCTTCCAGTGGAAGAAGACAATACGACGAGCAAACATTCAATCACTTTTTCTTCATTGGAAAGAGACCAACCTCTCAATAAGCAATTCATCAGTGAAAAAAAAAAACAATGAAAAGAACAAACCCTAAACACTTTTTTCTTCAGTGGAGACAATATAAACGACACAACATTCAATGAACTTTTTCTCCAGTGGAAAGAGACATCACCTTTACACCCACTGATAACGAAGGAGGTGGTGTGTGACGGGAGGAGTCCTTGGTTTTCGGTGGGATGGCCATTGGGGGATTATGCAAATGAGGAGTGGTTTCTGGATTCGCTTTATTTAGGGAGACAACAGGCCGCTGCCGAACTCAGCCTGGTCCTATTGTTTGCCCGAGTGAGTGGCTCGAAGATATTGCTCCCATCAGGTACTTGTTGGTTTGGGGGGCTGGTGGTTTTCCAGGGATGGCCCCAATGGAGATGAGTGGGAGGCTGGGAAGGTGTCTTTTCTATTTTTATTTTTGGTTTGATAATTTTTTCGTATGTCAAGAATTACTGCTTTTTCATTCTTTTTAATTTTGAGACTGTGTTTTATGATTGATGTGGACTGTGAGTTTCATCCTTTCAGAATAACTTACAGATGAGTTGGTGCTATAAAAAGTAACATGTACGACTTCTAGTGACAGGTTCTTCTAGATTCAGGTGCCTGTTTTGACAAGGTTTTTACTTCATTGTTTTTGTTTCAGATAACTGTTAACTTTATGACAAACGTGGAATTTGAACCGTGTTCCTATGTAATACCTTACTAATACAGTAGAAGGGAGAAGGAATATAGGCTATAATTCTAAGGGAATAGCAGATTTTTTACATTTCTTATAGGAAATTTGATACCAAATTTTTCTCTGGATATTTCCATATTTTTATAGTGTGAAGCTCATCCCTTGATAATAGCTTCCAGATATTAGGAAAGAGAAATCAGATTTAGGTTATGAAGCATCTCCGAGCTGACAATTTTCGTGTGCGTCTGTGTGTGTGCTGGTACCTGCTTTGTTGAAGACTATATTTTTGTTGTGGCTAAATCTGCATTTTTTGTCTATTTTTTTTCTTCAGTGAAGAGACAATTAAAAGAACAAATATTCAATAACTTTCTCCTCAGTGGAAAGAGACATCACCTTTACATCCATGGATTACGAAGGAGGAGCGTTGTGTCGGGAGGAGTCCTTGGCTTTCCGTGGGATGCCCATTTGGGGATTATGGAAATACGGAGCGGTTTCTGGATTCACTTTATTTAGGGAGACAACAGGCCGCTGCCGAACTCAGCCTGGTCCTAATGTTTGCCCGAGTGAGTGGCTCAGAGATATTGCTCCCATCAGGTACCAGTTGGGGGGTGTGGCTGGTGGGGTACCTAGGATGGCCCCAAGGAGGTGAGTGGGAGGCTGGTGAAACAAACAATGAAAAGACCGACGCTCAATAACTTCTTCAGTGAAAAGAAACAGCGAAATAAGCAAATCTCAATCTCTTTTTCATCACTTTAGACACAGTGAAATGACAATACCTCAACACCTTTTTCTTCAGTGGAAAGAGACCACAAAAACATTCAGCCACCTTTTTCTTCAATGGAAAGAAATAATAAAGACCCAAAATTCAATATTTTTCTCCAGTGGAGTGAGACAACAAAAACTAAATATTCAATCACCTTTTTCTCCAGTGGAAGGAGACATCACCTTTACAACCAGGAGTCGTCCTTGGCTTCCCATAGAATGCCCACTGGGAGATTATGGAAATGAGGAGCGGTTTCTGGATTCACTTTATTTTGGGAGACAACAGGCCGCTGCCGAACTCAGCCTGGTCCCATTGTTTGCCCGAGTGAGTGGCTCGAAGATATTGGTTCCATTTGGTACCTTTTATGGGGGTGTGGCTGGGGGATGGACCAGGGATGGCCCATGTGGAGGGGGTGGGAGGCTGGTGAGGTATTTTTGCTGTTATTATTATTTTGGTTGCACAGTTTTTTTTTTCATCTTAAGGATTATTGTTTATTATATTCTTTCGATTTTAGGCAGCGTGCCTTATGACTGACTTCGGATCTGTGTTTCACCTATTCGGAATGATTTCCAGATGAGTTGGTGTTGTAAGAAATATACTGATATACTCTAATAGATTCAAGTACCTTTATGATGAAGGTATTTGCCTCATATTTGACAGTAAACTTTATGACGGAGGTGGGCTCTGAAACTCGTTCCTATGCAATACCTTGCTAATGTGATAGAAGAGAGAAGGAATAATACGTTGCTCTTCTAATTGGGCAGTAAATTGTGATGAATATTTCTTCAGATAAAATTTTATACCAGATTTTTTCCTGCTCTTCCCATATTTTCGTATGCCTTATGAATAACATGGGGTCTGAAACTTATCCATTCGTATTAGCTTACAGACGGCTAATATGAAGTGAAAAGAATGAAATAAGCTCTACATAACTTATTCTTCAAGGGAAAGAAACAATGACATGAGCAACCATTAAATAATTTTCTTCATTGGAAAGAAACAGTGAAGTAGTCAAAACCTCAACATGTTTTCCTTCACTGGAAAGAGATAGTGAAAAGAACAAATCCTAAATACATTTTTCTTCAGTGGAAAGACAATTAAGCTTTCAGTTACCTTTTTCTTCAGTGGAAAGTTAACAAAAATAACAAACATACAATCACCTTTTTCTCTAGTTGAAAGGGACATCCCCTTTACATCCACGGATAACGAAGGAGGAGCGTTGTGCTGGGAAGAGTCCTTGGCTTTCAGAGGGATGGCCATTGGGAGATTATGCAAATGAGGAGCGGTTTCTGGATTCACTTTATTTAGGGAGACAACAGGCCGCTGCCGAACTCAGCCTGGTCCTATTGTTTGCCCGAGTGAGTGGCTCGAAGATATTGCTCCCATCAGGTGCCTGTTGGGGGGTGTGGCTGGTGGTCTACACGGTAAAAGGGTTGGGAAGCTGGTGAGGATTTTTTTCTGTTTTTATATTTTGGTTTGATAATGTCTTTATGTTAAGGATTATTGTTTTTTATTTTGATTTTTGGTACTGTACCTTATGACTGACGTGGGCTCTGAGTTTCACTCATTCGGAATAACTTACTAAGTGGTTGGTATGGTAAGAATTTTGGTGATAGAATCTTCTAGATTCAGATGCCTATTTTGACATAGGTGTTATTTTATTGTATTTTTTTCATATAATTGACTATTAACTTCACGACTAACGTGGTTTATGAAACTTGTTCTTATAAGATACTTCAGTGATAAAGTAGAAGGGAGAAGGAACTGTAGGCTGTTCCTAATTGGACAGCAAATTTTTAATATTTACTCTTAGAGTAAATTTTATACCAGTTTTCTCCTGATATTTCCATAATTTTATATTGTGTCTTGTAACTAATGGGGTCTGAAGCTCATCCATCATAATGGCGTACAGGAATGCAGAAACAGAAATAGTATCAGGTAGTATTTCTAGAGTGACAGTTTTTGTGTTTAAGTGTGTGTCTGTGTGCGCGCGCTCTGGTACCTGCTTTGTTGAAGATTTTATTATTTTTGTGGGTAATTTTGCAGTTTACTGTCGTCCCCCTATCACTCAGACTTTTACATTCAGACACCCAGCACAAATAACATTTCATCCTCACAAATACTGGTTAAACATTCTCCAATATTCTCAAATGAATTGATAATCAAAAACATACTGAGATGGGCTAAAGCCACCTGTATGTAATAGAAAATTGCTGCGGGCAGAGAAAGTCTGAAAGGTTCCCGCGGGCGGTATAAGGCCACCCATAGGTCTTGTGCCGACGGGCGCACGCGAAGTAGCAGTTTTGTTCGTGAAAAGAGGCACCGCTATATTATTATTATTATTATTATATCTGTGGTTAAATTTGTAGACGTGTATTTATTATCCTTAAGTTAATTTTTCCTAATGAAATATCGTTATTTTGATTATACTCAAATAATTTTTTAAATTTTGTAGATTCATGTTTTTATATAGTCATATATTTGTTTTATTATCCTTTATCAATTCAGTTAATTTTTTTTTAATGTTTCCTTTAAAAATATCGTTATTTTGATTCATGAGACTCAAATAATTTTTTCAAATTTGATGTCTTACTATTCATGTTTTTATATAGTCATATATTTGTTTTATAATCTTCTTTATCAATTCATATAATTTATGTATTTTAATCTGTTTCCTTTAAAATATGCGCAATCGATTTTAGGAGGGCTTACTTTGCAAGTTACAGGCCTTTATGTTAAATCCATAATAATGTTTTCATGATAATAATAATAATTTCTAATAAATAATGGGAACGCTGGAATGAATAATAATAATTTTACTATTATTATTATTATCGCCATCCATTATTATTATTATTATTATTATTATTATTATGACAGAAGATCATTATCATCATTATCTAATTATTATTATTATTATTCCAGATTTTGGCTTTATTGAAATTATTATTATTATTATTAGTCCGCCAAGGAAAATTGAAAAAGAAATTAAATGAGTACGATTTAAATCAAGTTTGTTTAATAATATTATTATTATAATGAGAAATTAAAAGTACGATTTATCAAGTTTGTTTAATAATAATAATAATAATAATAATAATAATAATAGTAAAACTAGCGATGAAAAACCCCAAAGTTTCCCCAGACGGTCGCTTGCAAGTTAATGACAGTTTTACAGAGCTGACGGTTAATTCACTTCAAGAATTCCTTTCGTAGTTCGACACCGAAACAATTTTCAGATTTGAGAGAATGTCAGAGAACGCTTTACTTTTCACTAAGTTTAACGGTCATACATACAAACAAGCAGAGCAATAATATGGCAGTACTCATTAGCTGATAATGAGAATCGTATAACATGCTCGGGTGAAGCTGTATGGAATGAGACGCTCACGGGAACAGGCTCTTATTAGGATGATCAAGAAAGCCTGAGTACCAATCCCTCCTCCATTTCATGCATAGCGGATCAAAACAGAGAGAAGAGACAGAGACAGAGAGAGGAGGGGAGGGTTTCAAATTGTTAGTCTATTAAGACGGAGACAGACGCACAGACAGAGGTTCAGACTATTTAACTATTGAGAAGATAGATGAGAGAGAGAGAGAGACCGGGGACGGGTTCAAATTGCTACTGTTAAAGGGGAGGGAGGAGAGAGAGATAGAGAGAGACCGGGGGTGGGTTCAAACTGCTAGACTGTTAAAGGGGAGAGAGAGAGACAGACAGACGGGGTTGGGTTCAAACTGCTAGACTGTTAAAGGGAAGAGAGAGAGAGAGAGTGGGTGGGTTCAAACTGCAAGACTGTTAAATGAAAGAGAGAGACACTGGGGATGGGTTCAAACTGCTAGACTGTTCAAGGGGAGGGAGGAGAGAGAGACCGGGGGTGGGTTCAAACTGCTAGACTGTTAAACAGGAGAGAGAGAGACAGAGAGACCGGGGACGGTTTCAAATTTCTAGACTGTTGAAAGGGAGGCAGGAGAGACAGAGAGAGACCGGGGGTGGGTTTAAATTGCTAGACTGTTCAAGAGGGAGGGAGAAGAGAGAGATTGCTAAACTGTTCAAGGGAGGGAGAAGAGAGAGATGGGGTTCAAATTGCTAGACTGTTGAAGGGGAGGGGAGGAGAGAGAGACCTGGGGGTGGGTTCAAACTGCTAGACTGTTAAATGAGAGAGAGAGAGAGAGAGAGACGGGGACGGATTCAAATTGCTAGACTGTTCAAGGGGAGGGAGGAGAGAGAGAGAGAGACCAGGGGTGGGTTCAAACTGCTAGACTGTTAAACGGGAGAGAGAGAGAGAGACCAGGACGGGCTCAAATTGCTAGACTGTTGAAGGGGAGGGAGGAGAGAGAGAGAAAGGGGGTGGGTTCAAACTGCTAGACTGTTAAACAGGAGAGAGAGACCGGGGACGAGCTCAAATTGCTAGACTGTTGAAGGGGAGGGAGGAGAGAGACAGAGAGACTGGGGGTGGGTTCAAACTGCTAGACTGTTGAAGGGGAGGGAGGAGAGAGAGAGACCGGGGGTGCGTTCAAACTGCTAGACTGTTAATCGGGGGAGAAAGAGAGAGAGACCGGGGACGAGTTCAAATTGCTAGACTGTTCAAGGGGAGGGAGGAGAGAGAGAGAGAGAGAGACTGGGGGTGGGTTCAAACTGCTGGACTGTTAACCGAGAGAGAGAGAGACTGGGGGTGGGTTCAAACTGCTAGACTATTAATCGGGGGAGAGAGAGAGAGAGAGAGAGAGAGAGAGAGAGACCGGGGATGGGCTCAAATTGCTAGACTGTTGAAGGGGAGGGAGGAGAGAGAGACTGGGGGTGGGTTCAAATTGCTAGACTGTTGAAGGGGAGGGAGGAGAGAGAGAGAGAGAGAGAGAGAGACTGGGGTGGGTTCAAACTGCTAGACTGTTAAACGAGAGAGAGAGAGAGAGAGAGAGAGAGAGAGAGAGAGAGAGAGAGAGAGAGAGACCGGGGACGGGCTCAAATTGCTAGACTGTTGAAGGGGAGGGAGGAGAGGGACTGGGGGTGGGTTCAAATTGCTAGACTGTTGAGGGGGGAGGGAGAGAGAGAGACTGGGGTGGGTTCAAATTGCTAGACTGTTGAAGAGGGGAGGGAGAGAGAGAGAGAGAGAGAGAGAGAGAGAGAGAGAGAGAGAGAGAGAGAGAGAGAGAGAGAGAGAGAGAGACTGTTGAAGGGGGAGGGAGGAGAGGGGTGGGGGTTCAAACTGCTGCACTGTTAAAGGGAGGAAACAGAGAGAGACTGGGGTGGGTTCAAACTGCTAGACTGTTAAACGGAGAGAGAGAGAGAGAGAGGGATGGATTCAAATTGCTAGACTGTTGAAGGGGAGGGAGGAGAGAGACAGAGAGAGACCAGGGTGGGTTCAGACTGCTTGACTGTTAAATGGGAGAGAGAGAGAGACCAGGGACGGGCTCAAATTGCTAGACTGTTGAAGGGGAGGGAGGAGAGAGAGACAGAGAGAGAGACCGGGGGTGGGTTCAAACTGCTACACTGTTAAATGAGAGAGAGAGAGAGAGACCGGGGACGGATTCAAATTGCTAGACTGTTGAAGGGGAGGGAGGAGAGAGAGAGAGAGACCGGGGGTGGGTTCAAACTGCTAGACTGTTAAAAGAGAGAGAGAGAGAGAGAGAGAGACTGGAGGTGGGTTCAAATTGCTAGACTGTTAGAGGAGAGAGAAAAGTTCAGATTGTTAGACTAATAAGGAGAGAGAGAGAGAGAGAGAGAAACTGTATTTTAACATTAAAACATGCATGAACAATAAGATAGAGATTGAGAAAATTCACTCCTCTGCAAAACATACGCAATTAATAAACGAGATAGACAGACAGACAGAAACAAAATCAGATCGCTAAACTAGGAAATACATGAAAACACAAAGAGGTAAATAAGTACGATATGAGAGAGAGAGAGAAAGAGAGAATTTTCACTACTCGTTCGTCACATAGCAGCACAATAATACTTGATGATGATGACCCGAGCTGTACATAGTTAAGAAAAAAAAAAAGCCGTTTTAATTTCCTTTGATATATAGTCAGCATTCCTCCGCCTCTCTCCGTTCTTCCTTAATAAGATTTTTGAGGATGTGGGCATGTTGGGAAGGAGGAAGGAGGGAATAGGAGAGAGACAGGAAGGAATGGGTTGGGGGGAGGGACTATTCGGTTTACGACTTGCGTAAAGGAAGCTTAGAAGAAATCGTCTGAGTCTTGCAAATCATCTGAAGAGGAATTTTTATGGATTAGTAACTATCGTTTTGGACACAAATCTAAAGAGGTATTTATTCCTTTTGGATTTAACTTTATGGATTCAGTTAACTCTAACTTTATGGATTTATTTAATCCTTTGGGTATATGTTCATGGATTTGTTTACATCTACAGTACGTAACAATCTTCTGGGTCTCTTCAGACGTTTGTGGTGTAATTTTATGGATTTTTACGTGGTTTAATTTTATGGCTTTGTTCAGTTTTCTTAATTATAGATTTAAGGATCTGTTTATTCTTCTGGATTATGATTCTGTTCACCTTTTTACTTACCGAGGTATATACATGGGTTTGGTTAGACCTTCATTGTTCAAGTTTTATGGATTTTTCAATCTTTGTAGATATAAATTTCTGGGTTTGTTTATTTGATTTAGCTTTAATCTAATGGATTTGTTAAAACTTTCCTGCATATGTTTTATAGTTTTTTTTATATTATCGTATGTACTTGTTAAATTCATTAAACATTTTTTTTTAACAGGAGGCTGGCTTCCGAGAATAAACAGGACAAGGATCACTGTCACATCCACATTTTAACTATTGAATCGTGGATGAGTACATAACATCACTAGCTTCATACACCTACACAGAAAGTTCATCAGTTGCACGTCAAGACCACGCACGCACGTTGATATTTAGTAAGTACATTTCCTTATGTAAACAAATAGGTTCAAAACTCATTTTCATGCAATTAATGCATTCGTAACCTCTCTCTCTCTCTCTCTCTCTCTCTCTCTCTCTCTCTCTCTCTCTCTCTCTCTCTCTCTCCGTTACCATAAATCACCGGAAATTATCGAAAGCTCCAAATCTTTCAGTATCTGAGAATTTGGTTGATTTCCTTACACTGCAGACTGAATTACAATGCACAAAGGAATCTCGGGAAACAATGTGAGAGAGAATTGTATTTTAACAATAACACTTGCATGAGCAATCAGTGAGAGAGGGGATTAGAACATTCTCTTCTCTGCGAAACGTGAGTTATAAATGATGGAGAGAGAGCGAGAGAATTGTATCTTAACAATGAAACATTCATGAACAATAAGTGAGAGAGAGAGAGAGAGAGAGAGAGAATTTGAAAATTCTCTGCTCTGCGAAACATACGTGATTTATGAGGGAGAGAGAGAAAGAGAGAATATTGTATCTTAACAATAAAACATCCATGAACAATAAGTGAGAGAGAGAGGATTTGAGAATTCTCTCCTCTGCGAAACATACGTGATTTATGAGAGAGAGAGAGAGAGTGAGAATTTTCCTCTCAATAAACACCCACGAGTAATAAATAAGAGGCAGACAGACAGACAGACATGGAAGACGCTCTTCCCCTTTGAAATGAAAAAAAAGCAAAAAACATCCAAGGAAAAAAAAAACACTTATTGCCCTCTCGTGATCAGTGACAATTAAATTCTGGGCCATAAAATCGTTCAGCGTTAGACTTCTTTAATACCGCGCTATGGGCGGCGGAATAAAGACGTTAAAATTCCCAAGGAGGACAAAGAGGGATTATGGGATGTATAGGATATGGACATAAATTACATTCATACATTTATTTATTCAATTGGCTTTCGGGCCTCATTGTGACCCAGCGGTGATCCCAGCAGACGCCTCACTTGCGAGTTACAGTTTGCAGAAAAATTATCCTTTCATATCGTTCAAATTCTCGGGGAAGACAAGATGGCGCGAGATATTGAAATAATCACACACACACACACACACATACACTTGCACTTACGGCCTTATTGAGACCTGTTGTCGATTTCAAGACAAATATTGTATTTCCCTTCCATGTTGGTATATAGCCTTTTACTAAAAAAAATAATTTAATTCTAATCACAAGGCCATAATTACACAGTGTCCTGCTTAGATACATTACAATTGGGTTTTTGTGATGTATGTAATTATTTGTTCATTACTGCTTTATGAGGCCAATAAAATAAAATATATTAAATAGTAAACAAAAAGCAATGAAATACGACTTATATAATAAATGTGTGTGTGTGTGTGTGCGCGTGCGTGTAAAATTAACTTAACATTACAGAATAATAATTGTAATCAAACGATCAATCTCAAGTCATGCATGAAATTAGTAGATAAAAGACCGTGCGACTACGCAAAGGATAACATTAATCTATTTAGAAAACTTTTATTTAAAAATTGATTTTCATGTCATCCCAGAAAACTAAAATCCATTTCAGCTAAAAAGTCAGTCAGTGAAAATTCTGTCCGGCCGAAATATCCGTCGACCAAGTCTCTGAAACCGTTTGGCCTCTGAGCACCGAGGTGACTGTAAATTGCATTTTATTTAGACTTAATTACCCTTCTGTTTACAGCGACAGGCGTCGGGAATCGAGGAAATTATGGAGCGATAAAAGTGGCCGTGGCGGAGAGCTCGGAAACCGACTTTTTAAAAGACTGAGGTCGTTCGTCCGCGACAAACATGACGCCGTTCCAATATTCTTTTTTTCTTTTAATGTTCGCACTCTCTCTCTCTCTCTCTTTTGATCTGTCCGAGATCCTTGTCACAGCAGTTTATTAGATTTTTTTAAAAATTAGGGTTTAGCTTATGTTCTAGACATACGACTAATATGGAGGTAGTAATTATAACGAGAGATTACTGATCATAAGTGTATTTTTTACCTGTGTCACAAATAGTAAGATCCAAGTTAATAAAATCTCTCTCTCTCTCACCATACTAATGACGCATAATGCAAGGTAAAAAAGAGAGACCTTGGCATAATGTAGACTGTATCGTACATTGATGAGCATCTAATTTGCATCTCCGTCTACACAGATCCACGAAGGTTAGCAACGTTGGCTCTGGCCTGTCCTCGTATGGGTGAATGCCCACGAAGCCCAAATGGTGTTGAAGTCTAGTATTCTTGAACATCCTTAGGGACACTGCTGGAGGTGGAGAAAGATGCAGATGTTGTGCCGTCAACGAAAACAACAACAGGTATAAAGAAGGTATGTGAAAACCTAGAAGAACTTAAAAAAGGACTAGTGTTTAGTCGTAAAGTAAAATTATCACATACACCATGACATTTTATACATTCGCAGTTATTATGCCACATAATATCGTTTAATTCAATTCACTATAACTTGAAATAAATGATACCTCAAGGGAATTATAATTGCTAAGTGTTTCGTCACCAGTGGGATTCAAACCGCTGCCTGGTTTAGAAACAAATATGTACAGTGACGAAGCACTTATCAATTACAATTCCCCATAGGTGTAAGTTATTCCCGAGGTATGGTGAACTAGATGTTAAATAATATTTGTGGTTTAATATCTGTGGATATGTATGTAGTGAAGGCGTGAGTAAGAGGCTGCGTCTACAAACTTACTCATTTATTCAAGCCAACAAACAAAAAGGTCAAGAGCTCTTGTGAACGGAAACGTAGTGCCTGACAAGGCAAACAAAATCATGAGGTGAATAAAATAGAGATTAAGATACATTCAGCTGTTTCAGAATGAAAAATGGTACATAATTCTATATACCAGTTATGGACAGAGTTCTGATAAATATAGCTGGAAAGCTGACATTGTATTGCTTCCAGTATGAATGATACATTTGATGGGACATGATTATGAACAATAGTATACATTAAAAAGAGTGTATGTGGTCAGCTGTTTTTCTTATACATGCGTGCCCGGCATACATGTCAGATGTTCGCTGTGAGGAGTGTATGCCCACAGGGTATGAGTTCGGGCAGCCAGATAGATAAGACAGATGAATGCGCAGGTCCATGTGGGACCCTACAGGAACCCCCTTCCTTAGAGAAAGCCTACGGTTGTAGGTCGGTGTCTGGGAGGTATGCTAGTTTAAGTCGACCAATGGAAACCCAGATGGTTCTGCTGTCAACTGTCATCTGGTAGGCTTTGTCTTTTCTTTGGGTGACCCAGTATGGTCCTGAGTAGGATGGAGGAGAGGGGGGGCTCTGTGTGCGTCCACTCATATGAGCATGTATTTCACGTTCCACAGCTCACTGGGGACGTACACTTTTTTGGACATGTTGTAGGTCATCCTGGCCAGCATTATCCATAATAATGCTTTATGGATGTCGGATGGGGATGTCGGGCTTCTTGGCTGTTGGAAGATGTCTGCCAGCAATATTAATGCTTGTCCATACAGGGCTTCTGCTGGAGATGCGTTAAATGCTGCATGCTGTGATGTTCTCAGGCCCAGTAGGACCCAAAGTAACTCTTCTTCAGCTCCCACCTTGATATCTGGTGGTGAGTGATGCTTTCAATGCTCGGTGTAGCCTTTCGTTGATGCTATTGGTTTCTGGGTTGTAGGCCGTCGTTTGTACTATCTTTGTCCCCAAACTGTCTGCGAGGTGTGCCAAAAACTGGATGTGAAGTTGGCCCCCCTATCACTTGTGATGACTTGTAAGACTCCATGTCTGCTAACCCATTCTATGGGAGCTTTCACATAGCTCTCCACCATCTGTTACCATATTGGTATTGCTTCTGGCCACCTAGTATTTCTGTCGATGGTGGTGAACAGGTATTTGTACTCCTCAAAGGGGGTTAGAGGACCACTATGTCGACATGGATGTGGACGGGACAGCAGTGTGTTGTGTGGAACTCTCCTATGCCACTCTCTACGTGTCTCGTTACTTCTGACGTCTGACACAGAAAGCATTCTCTCGTCTACTTTTTGATGTCGGCTTTCATTCCCCACCAGATGTACTGTTTTGCTGCAATTCGGGCGGTTGTGTGGCCTGATGGAGGGGACAGGTTGTGGGCAAGGTTGAAAGCCTTCCTTCTGAGACCTGACAGGTAGGGGCGAGGGCGTCTGGTACTTGTTTCGCAGGTGATGGTTGTCTCTCCGTTGTTGATAGATAGGTCACTCCATGTGAGGGCGGGGTTGTCCCACCGCAGTTCTTGTAGGTCCATGTCCTCTTTTTGTGCCTCTGCTATTTGGGGATAGGCTATGCCAATCTGGACGGTGTCGATGCAGTTTCTTGATAGTGCGTCGGCTACAGTGTTTGAAGACCCCTTCAGGTACTTGATGGTGCAATAGTGTTCTGTTATTGCAGACAGGTGACGCTGCTGCCATGCTGACCATGCGTCTGTGGTTTTTGTGAAGGTGTCTGCCAAGGGTTGGTGGTCCGTCTGTATGACGAACTGCCATCCTTCTATCATGTGGTGGAAGTGGCGGATGATTTTGTGGACTGCCAGGAGTTCTCTATCAAACATGGAGTACTTTTGTTCCACTGCCATTTAACTTTTTGCTGAAAAATGCCATCACTGTGTTACTCGCATCAGTCACCAAAGTGAGGGACCTATGGGGCAGAGGAAAGATTAATATGGCTGCAGAGGTTATTGCCTACTCTGCTAGTAAAAATGAGTTATCTTGAATATTTGACCAACATAATTTTTTGGGTTTCCCTTTTAAAC
Source organism: Macrobrachium rosenbergii (assembly GCF_040412425.1). Taxonomy (NCBI): domain Eukaryota; kingdom Metazoa; phylum Arthropoda; class Malacostraca; order Decapoda; family Palaemonidae; genus Macrobrachium; species Macrobrachium rosenbergii. Next base: position 13,276,469 of record NC_089794.1, on the reverse strand, counting down.
AGTTATAAATTGGATTCATGATTTTAGCAATACTGGGTATAACTCAATGGTAGTAATTAATTAGTCCTGAAAATTCTTGTACTGCTTCGATTGTGGATGGTGTCAGGAAATCAGTGATTGCTTTCACTTTTGCTGGGAGGGGTTTGATACTGTCTGGGCTGCTTTGATGCCCCAGAAATTCCATCGTCGCTTTTGCCCACCCGCATTTGTCTTCCTTTACAAAAAGTCCATTTTTGTTGAGTATATACAGTACCCTTTTGACATCTTTTAGGTGTTGCTTGAGGTTGGGGCTAAATACCAGGATGTCATTGATGTAGACAATGCAGAAGGGAAGATCGCCCAGAAGCTCATCCATTAATCTTGGGAAGGTTGCCCCCACGTTCCAAAGGCCAAAGCAGCTGTAATTGAATGTGTAGATGCCGAAGGGGGTGATAATTGCTGTCTTCTCTATATGTCTGTCTTCACTCCTGGAACTTGGAAGTATCCCTTCAGCAGATCTATTTTGTTGAAGACTTTGGTGCCGTTCATTTGAGTGGTGATGTCTGCTGTTTGGCAACAGGTATCTGTTGGGCTTCATTTTAACGTTTCGCTGCCGATACTCTTTGCATGGCCTCCATGTTCTGTAGGGTTTTGGTACCATGTAGAGGAGGATGCCCTTGGGCTGGCATCTTTTTGGCATATTCCTGCCTTTTCCATTTCGCTGAATATTTGTTTGGCATGGGCAAGTTTCTCCGGGGCTAAACGTCTGAACTAGGCGTGGACTTGGGGACCTTCAGTTTCTATGTGGTGCTGATGTTGTGCTTAGAAGTTTTGGTTAAGTCATGCTGCAGGTCGTCTTTGAAGACCTCTGGGAACTCCTGTAGGAGGTGTCTTATTTCTGGCGGTGGGATGGCTGATACAAGGGGTATGGTTTGTCGTATCCACTGTTGTAGTGATGAAGTGGGGTCGGTTTTCAGGATTAACTGTTTGGATGCTATGTCCACCAGCAGGTTGTGTTCTTTTAGGAACTCTCCTTCTAAAAGTGCTAATGTTACATCTGCCATGACGAACGTCCAGTTGTAGTCTTTCCCGTTGAATGACAGTTTCATTGTCCGCCTCCATGTACAGTCAGTCCCCGCTATTCGCAGTCTCACAATTCGCAGCTTCACCGATTCACAGGTTTTTCTGTGGAACTTATCCCCAAATTATTCATGAAAAATTCAGCAACTAGAAGACGTTTTCATTGAGAAATATTCACTAATTAGTGTATTTTGATTTTTATTTTCATGACTTCATACATTTTTTTAGGATAACCTGATTACTAATTTTCAAATAATAATATTAAAGTAAACACAGCATATCATAAAAAGTATTTTATTTCATGTATTCAAGTACATGCTGTACTACTGTACTGAAGTTGTGAATTCTAGAGTTTCCCCTGTTCTGTAAAAAGAAAACGGGACAGTCTCAATAAATACCTTACAAGAGAACATGGCTCTGATTGAATGTAGTATATTTTGATGTTATTTTCATGACTAAACACATTTTTTATTATAAAAACATGATTACTTTAATATTAATAGTAAACACAGCATAGTATGATAAAATGTATTTTATTTTATGTATTTATGTATACACTGTACTGTACTGAAGTTGTGAATTCTAGTGTTTCTCCTGTTTTGTAAAAAGAAGGTGGGACAGCCTCAATACTCTGAGAGAAAATGGCTCAGATTGATTGTAGGGGGACCTGAGTTTAGCTTTCACGCTTAGCTGTCAGCCATATATTTTTAAGAGTAATGTTGTAAGATGATTTTTAAATGACATCAAAGTGCTTTAGGATGATAGTTTAAGGTATATTTGGTGTAGGATGATACTTTAAGGTATATATTTGGTGTATGACCTGTTTAAATATGCAGTTACAAGCATTTTTTGGGGGGTTTCAAGTACTTGCGGATTTTAGCTATTCGCGGGGGGTTGTGGTGCCTATCCCCTCAAATACCAGGGGATTACTGTAACTTGAGTGGTGCTCTGCTAGTAGTGGATATGGGAGTGATGGTGGGTGGGGTGGAGTTGAGTTGTTTGCGCAGGCTGGCTGGCTGGCTGGCTGGCACAAATGATTTGCATGCCCCTGTGCCAACGAGGGATTCTGTGTTCAATCACCTGTCCTTTATGAAGAAGCATGTTGAACCTTTGCGTTCGTACCTGGAAAAATGACAGCAGTAAGCAGGCGCAGCTTCTCTTACGAGGCAGCCGGTCTGCTCACCACTGACGTTTAGTTACCCTCTTGCATGTTTTTTTTAAAACAGACAGCCTTTGTCATATTTGTGGGCCTATTTTCCAAATCTCCAATGGAAGCAGCACACATTCCCTCTGGTGGTTTGCCGTTCTTCTGTCTAGTCTTCCCCTCAATGAATTGTTTGGGGAAGCTCCATTTGTGGATGGGGGCGGCTGGTCCCTCTGGGTTGCTGTCGGATTCCGTGTCAGTTGAGTGCTGGGACCATTGTGCTGCTGCTGCTATGGGTGGCTGGATGGGTTCCACTGTCTTGTGGGCCATGTGTACTGCATCGACCAATTTTAGGAACTCTTCGATGGGCATGGTGGAGGCATTGGGCAAGTCTGCCAATGTTTGGTGGGGCAGTTTTGTGAGGAGGACCTCTCTCACAAGGTCCAGGGTTGACTCAGGTTGGCCATCTGCAGTGGGCAGCGTTGTCTGCCACCTTAATTGCTTGTGGACATGCAATGGCCGCTCATCTCCTATGGCTGCCACCAAGTTTTCCAAGAATTTCTTGGCTCTTAGGGCAGGTGGCATGCTGAAGGATGACTTCAGCTGGTCCTTAAGTGATTCACAGGTGATAGGTTTGAAGTTTTGCGAGCCATCCGGCAACTTGCTTGCAAACGACGTCTGGCAGGAATTTGAGGACAGCGTCTGCTTTGCATGCTGAGGAGGTAATTTTCTTTGACAGGAAGATTGTCTCCCCTCTGAAGAACCAAACTTCTGGGTTATGGGGTGTGAATGGAGGCAGACATATGGAGGCTGTGGCAACGGTGTCGCTGGAGAGGCTGACATCGTTGGGGCTAGCTGGATTGTCATCTCCGTCGTCACCAGTGTAGCAAAGGCTTGAGTAAGAGGCTGTGACTACACACTTGCTAACTTATTCAAGACAACAAACAGACAGGTCAAAAGCTCTTGCAAGTGGAAACGTAGTGCCTTAACATGAGGTGAGCAAAATAGAGACCAACATACATTCAACAGTGTTTGTTTGAGAATGGAAAATGGTACATAATTCTATATACAAGGTACGGACAGAGTTCTGATATATATAGCTGGAAAGCTGACATTGTAATTGCTTCCAGTAGGAATGATACATTTGACGTGACATGATTATGGATAGTAGTATACACTACCAAGTGTATGCTGTCGGCTGTGTTTCTTATACACTCGTGCCTGGCATGCATGTTAGATGTCGCTGTGAGGAGTGGACACCTGCAGGGTATGAGTTTGGGCATTCAGGTAAGATAGACAATCGTGTAGGTTCATGTGGGACCTACACACACACACATACACACACACACACATATACACATATATATATATATATATATATATACTGTGAAACACATGGGTTCACATATATAATAAATTTTATTACACACACACACACACACACACACACACATATATATATATATATATACATATATATATATATATATATATATATATATATAAAATATATATTTCTGTGAAACATTCCCATGGGTTCATTTCCATATATAATAAATTTTATTACACACACACACATATATATATATATATATATATATATATATATATATATATATATATATATATATATATATATATATATATATATAAAATATACATTTCTGTGAAACATTCCATGGGTTCATTTCCATATATAATAAATTTTATTTACACACACACACACACACACACACACACACACATATATATATATATATATATATATATATATATATATATATATATATATATATATATATATATATATATATATATATATATATATATATATACTGTGTATATATAGATAGATAGATAGATATAGTTAGATTTAAGTGCTTTTATAAAAGAATCTATCAAGCACAGGTAAAATCAAATTACTTGAAAAAAAACAGTAATAAAATCCAAGATCTTTACATTTAATCAAGAGAGATGAAGTTAAGTGGTATGTTTATTACCCTTCGCCCACCATCCACCTCTCTCTCTCTCTCTCTATTTCTACTGGGTGGGCCCTAGCTCGGTCTGCCATTCCACCCAACACCATTAGTATGCTGCCGAGGGCCAGGTAAACATCCCCCCATCCCCGTAATTGAAGTTGAGGAGGAAAACGAATCCTATGGACTTCTGCCATAAGGGTCATGCATGCCCTCGGCCCTCTCGTTATCCTTCTGCCCCCCCTCCCACCCCCATTAAACTGAAGTGATGAGAAGTGCGACTCTTATGAACTATCGTCGTAAGGTTTCACAGATGAATTTGGGGAATAAGAGAGCAAAAAGAGAACTATTACCCTTAGGGCCCTCTGCCATAAGAACCACAGGGATGCTGAGCCATCTCTCTCTCTCTTTCCCGTCCATTTTATCTCAGTGAGATCTGCCTGATGCGATCATCGATACATATTCTTAGAGGCATTAAGAAGCCTGTTGTTGAATTGATACCACCCATCACGGGATATTTGTTTTTTCTGTATTCAGTTTTTATTTTTTTATTTTTATGATGGTTTGAAAGCGTAGCCGCTTCTTAAAGAGAGCTTTTATGATTCTGCTCATGCCATTTAATGAATATGTTCCATTTCTTTCTGTTTCCCCGGACTTTATTGAGGAGTAATAAACATTTTAGATATATCTTATGGCTTTTCCGACTTCACTTAAGGATTGGGAAATTACCTTAAATACCGACTGTTAAATTTACTTTCTTGCGTTCTCAAATATTACGGAGTAAAGGTAACTATTTTAGATATAAAAGAACGGACAATTTTCTGATTTTGTTAAACGACTGGCAGTTATTTTAGAAAGGTATTATTGGATTTATTTTCCCGTTCTCATTTTTCATAGGAGGTTTATCAGTTATATTACCGAGAGATTATCAGACTCTTATTGAAGGATTATCAAGCATTATGTTTTTTCTATATTGAATGCTATATGTTCGTACTGGTTTTTTTTTTATTGTATGAAAGGGTAGTTATTTCAGATAGTAATATTAGATTTCCTCTACTCAGCAGTTAGCTTAGATATGAGATGTTAAATTTACCATAAATCTCTTCAAATTTGGTATAACAAGGGAATAGAGGTTTGTTTAGATACTGTTTGTTATATTTTCCTTAAGGTTTACCTAATCGCTTGATAAAATAGCAGAGATTTTAGTTGTGGAGTATCCAGACATTTTGTTCCATTTTCCGGATTATTTCTCTCTCGCTCTTTCTCTCTCTGTGTTTTCTCGGACCTCTATTCCGAATTATCCTTCCTCTCTCTCTCTCTCTCTCTCTCTCTCTCTCTCTCTCTCTCTCTCTCTCTCTCTTTTTCCCGGACATCTATTCCGTATTATCCTTCTCTCTCTCTCTGTTTTCTCTGTTTTCGAATTATCCGAACCTCTATTCCCAATTCTCTCTCCTCTCTCTCTCTCTCTCTCTGTTTTCTCTCTCTCTCTGTTTTCTCGGACCTTATTCCGAATTCTCTCTCCTCTCTCTTTTCCCGGACATCTATTCCGAATTAAACTTCCCCCCCAAACCCCTCTGTTTTCTCGGGCCTCTGAATTATCATGTGTGTGTGTGTTCTCGAACCTCTATTCCGAATTATCCTTCCTCTCTCTCTTTTCCCGGACATCTATTCCGAATTAAACTTCCCCAACCCCCACCCCCTTCTCTGTTTCTCGGACCTCTATTCCGAATTATCCTTCCTCTCTCTCTCTCTCTCTCTCTCTCTCTCTCTCTCTCTCTCTCTCTCTCGAACTCTCTCTGTTTTCTCTGACCTCTATTCGAATTATCCTTCCCCCCTCTCTCTCTCTCTCTCTCTCTCTCTCTCTCTCTCTCTCTCTCTCTCTCTCTCTCTCTCTCTCTCTCTCTCTCTCTGTTTTCTCGAACCTCTATTCCGAATTATCCTTCCTCTCTCTCTCTCTCTGTTTTCTCGAACCTCTATTCCGAATTATCCCTCCTCTCTCTCTCTCTGTTTTCTCGAACCTCTATTCCGAATTATCCTTCCTCTCTCTCTCTCTCTCTCTGTTTTGTCGAACCTCTATTTCGAATTATCCTTCCCCTCTCTCTCTCTCTCTGTTTTCTTGAACCTCTCTCTATTCCGAATTATCCTTTCTCTCTCTCTCTCTCGATATAATTCGGGAAAGCGAACGTATAGCGCCACATAAATCGAGTCTTTATCCAATCAAAAGTTCGACTTTCTATTTCAGGAAAGCAAATTAGTCCGGGAGTCGTAAATCTTAACTTTTTCGAGCTCTTCCAGATCTTTTATATCTCCGTCTTTATTCCAGTTTAATTAATATTACTGTTATTCTTATGCCTCTCTTTCATCCTGTGAATTATTATTATTATTAATCTGTATGCACTTGATGGAAATACGGTTTTCAAACTACATGGTTAAAAAGTCTTGTACTTTGTATTATTATTATTATTATTATTATTATTCCATTATTACTTCCTCATTCTATGATTATCATTCATTCTATGAGTATCATTCATAAAATATATATGGTTAAATTGCCGCTTTTGATATGGTTTCAGCATAAAAGTCTTACTTAGCTTAACTAATCATTCTATTATTTTTCTTGTGTTTATTACACACACATACACACACACACACACACATACATATATATATACACATATACATACATATATATATATATATATATATATATATATATATATATATATATATATATACACATATATGTTTATATTTATTTTGCACTTAAGTCCGGAAATAATTATAGATAATGGTTTATATCAGAGTCAAGGCGATGACGGAAAAAGGTTTTATGACACCAAAGTCATAACTTTATAATGCAGTTTTATAACTCACCTTCATATCTCAGTTTTACGGTGTAATTATTTTTTCCTCTTTTCTGGTATGCAGCTAGGTGGGTACCTTACTTTATATATTTATTAAAAAATAATGATATTAATAATAAAAATGCCGATTCATGGACTTTCTATTTGGAGAAAATTGCAATTCATTCATATGTCTGTCCGTTGCAGGTTTTTATGCACTCCTTTTCGGATGAGGTTGCTAGCCCGTATCCATACCATTCATAGGCTACGAAGCTTACAATCGCGAAAGGGTCAGGGTTTCATTAGTAGTTACCCGTCACGCACTGACCAAATACAATGTCAGCGAGAATTTCTTTTGTGTTTTAGTCCTCTTCATTCCTTCTTCCAAAATCAGAGAGCAAACTGTAGTTTTCTTCTAGTCTAGACTACAGACGGACAATTTTTCCCCCTCTCGTTCTCATCATTAATTTTAAACTTTCTCTTTGTGTGCAGTTTTTGTAATTTATAGATATTTCAATATAAAGGGCAACCTAGTAGCCTTCTCTACCCCAGAGCCGAAGGAGACACACACAAGAAAAATAAACGGAAGGACTTTTCTGTCTCTTGCAGGGAGAACGCCCTAGATCCCAGGGAAAACGGGAGAAGGTACAGACCTCCAAAGCCTGTCAGTAGAGGGAACGAAACAGTCCCAAGCTGAACCTTGCACTCTATAGGGAAGAACAGTTTTGCGTACAGTGAATGGAGGAAGAACTTGCCAGAGAAAATCCCCATCCTTGACTATAGATTTCACCAAAGCCCGAACCTGCTCGCATCACACAATGGAGCTCACATCAGCTGGCAATTATCTTCTCAGGTGAAACACGGACGAGACTGACCAAGGAACATGTTACCCCAGGTACCAATGATGTTACCCTTCTGCCGATAAAGCTATAAATAATACGGGCCAATAGTATAATCATATTTACGACTGTTTTTTTCTTGTATTTCTTGTCCGGCTTTTTTATTCCGGAAAGTTATTGTGTGGGGCTATTGTGTACTTAATGGGACCGTTTGGATGCAGTATCTTTGCCTGTTTGTTTAGAGAGTAGGTTTCTGGGTGCATAAAATCCTTATGGTGCTTTAAATTCACACTGCAGTTATTCGGTATATATAACATATATATATGTATGTATGTATATACATATGTATGTATATACATATATATGTATATGTGTATATACATATATGTGTATATACATATATGTATGTATGTGTATATACATATATGTATGTATGTATATACATATATGCATATGTATATATACATATACATATGTATGTATATACATATATACAGTACACACACACATATATGTGTATATACATATATGCATATGTATATATACATATACATATATGTATGTATATACATATATAGAGTACACACATACATATATGTATGTGTATGTATATAAGTAGGTGGAATAAAAGAGAGAGATAGAATATTTTCCTGCAAATACCAATCTACAAGAAATTCTTCCCCGACAAGAATAAAATGACGTCAAAAAACTGAAGGTCAGTGAGCCTTCAACGTCAGTGACCTTGCTGTGTTTTTACATCTCTTCAGCCTGACAAAAAAAAAAAAGCCTCAATCAGTCGTTCAATCATCAATTCCTTCTCTTCTATTTCACGGTTTCAATAGATTATTTCTTCACTGAGGAATGTTACAATTGTGAAGAAAATGTATCTTCATTATCTGAACTTCCAAATCTCTTCTTTTGTGCAGAGTAATCAAATTTCTCTCATTCATTTAAGGGCTATTTATTGTCTCACTGGCTAGTTTTGAGTTTGAGAGGAGGAGGAAACAGAGAGAGAGAGAGAGAGAGATATCATGAGGCTTGAGACGTGAAGGATATCTCGGGCTATAGGGCATAAAGGTTATATTACAATACAGTAAAACTTGAGATGTAAGGTTATTTCACTAAATAAAACATTAAAGGTTACCCCAGTGGATGAAATATTTTGATTACTTCAGGCCTGATACACAGGATTATTAAGGGCTATGAAATATAAATGTTAAATTATAGATCTGTAACATGAAAATTTTTCAGACACGAAGTGTATATCAGGGCACATATAAGAATGAGAACATGGCGCATAAAACTTAAGGATATGAGTTATAAAGGTTATTTTGGGTCGCGGTGCAGTAAGTATACCTTCTTGTATGAGGTATAAGTCATCTTGGGTCATGGGATGTCAAATGTTATAAGATGACATATGGCCATGAATTGTAAAGACCCTCTATGGACATGAGCCATAATCATAGTTCTGTGCGTAAAGTACAAAGGTTATCTCAAGGCCCGAAGTAAATGAGTGCAAAAATGAACCTTACACTTAATTGCCATCACAGCATATATAATCTAGCAATTTCATCGTTATTACTCTTCATCTCATTCTTCGTATATTCTTCTCAATTATCTCATCTCTCACCAGGGAATCAAGAGGAAGAAAAACAACGCGAGCACTCTACCGGACCAAGAACTGTGGGCTCCATTACTTCCATGAAGTGATATAAACATACCTTTGCACCTGACCATTAAAGGTGATAAAGAAGCCGCGAGTCCTCTGTAATTACCGTTATTATCCAGCGCTCGACATCTCCTGTCACACGGAAATCAAGAGATTAGCTCTCGGCCTGTCGAGCTAAATTTGTGGTTGCAGAGGACGGAGTTGTCCAGAGTTGTCCATCATCTTTCTCCGGCAAGATTTAACACTCTCCAACTAACGGGATGACTTTGTGTAGAGGCAGGAGTGGGCTGTCCAGCTGAATTGGTGTGGAAAATAACAGATGAATTAATAAAATCATAAAAGAAACAATAAATAAAATGTTTATTGCCTTACTTTCCTGGCATTTAAAATGTTAATTTGAAGCAGCATTAGTCAGACCAAACGAAACGTCGTTGGTACTGGGCGCTGTGACATCGTTGCACCTCGGCAGAATGTGTTAGCTAAGGTTATGGACCGCAGAGTGTTAGCAGCCATTCTTGAATGTCACAAAAATCATTGGCGAGTCAAGGTAAAGGACAAAGCTTGGCCCTTTAAATTATGACGAGAGTCTGTAAATAAATCATGCCACAGGTAATCATTAAATGTCTGAGTCTTTGAAGTTTAATGTTTGAAAACTTCACTCATCCGTTTGCTGAAAGTTTAATGTTTGAAAACTTCACTCATCCGTTTGCTGAAAGATTGTGATCTTGTCTTAATTTTCAGTGTTCTGGTTAAAACCCTGTGGTTGCCTGCCTGAAACTTAACCGTCATTCTTAAGCATCAGTAATTAAATGACAGGAATCAGCCCTCTTGTCAATATTCACAGATTGGCTAATGGAAGTTTCAGAATTTATTCAACTTCTCTGATTGACAGATGAAGCTGTAGCATTCTGGATAAACATCACTGATTGATGAGTTGAAGCTGGAAACCTCTAATTAAACATCGGTGATTGGTTAGCTACGGCCTTAATCCTATGACTCCAGGTCTGCGATTGGCTGTTTTAGCAAGTGTTCCCAGCCAGTGTGCAAAAAGCAATCCTTTATCCCCGAGATATTGATGATTATAAGAAATTCTTTACAGGAGAGAGAGAGAGAGAGAGACAGAGAGAGATTGATTTCTAAGAAACTTCTCATCTCTGAGAGAAAGGAGATCTACAGGAAATAATTTTAGGTGTAATAGTTTTCATATAACATAACAAGGTTTTGGCAGTCGGGGAGAGGGGGACTGGTTATAGAGACTTCTGGGAAATTTTTCGCCTGTAAGTGATAAAACAAAATCTAATCTCAGGAATCATTTTGTATTTAACATGAAAATACTTAGTTTCCCACGCTTCCTTTAATTATCAGAGAGAGAGAGAGAGGGAGGGGGGTAATATACTGTAAATATAAAAAGTTACAAAAGAATTACTTCACGCTTCATCTTGTAGCATGGAGAGAGAGAGAGAAAGGTATTATCTTCAGACTATCATAAGTTCAGCTGTTAGTAATAGCATTCCTAATAATAATAATAATAGCCGCAAAAGGGTGGGAAATTATTAAGTACATTAAAATGAACCAATAAATGCTCATTGTTTTTCATATTGGGATGCGAAGCATGAAGATGTTAAGTGATGATGAAAAATAAAGAAAACTGACTGGCAAAGAGAGAGAGAGAGAGCGAGTTTATTCCGTTATGAAAGTGCAGTTTATGTAGCAGTAATCGACGAAGTAAACGCCCCTCTTATTGCATTTTGCTCAAAACGGATTACCTGTGATAGGGAGAGAGAGAGAGAGGCGGCATATGAAGAGAAAGAATGAGAAAGAGACGATACAAAGGTATGCAGTAAATGGCAGAAAACCTGTATAGTACCTGTAGCATACCTGCAGAGAGGTTCCACCCCTCTGGGAATTGGGAAATTACCTTGCTGAGCGCGTAAGGGAGAGACAGAGTAAAGATATAGAAAGAGAGAGAGAGAGAGGGAGGAGGGGGCGGGAGAGAGGGCCTTGGGATGAGAAGAGATGAGACGGTATAGAGAGAGAGAGAGAAATACCAAGAAAGTTGTATAAGAATCCCAAAATCTGAGTAATAAGATAGATAACCAGACGGCCCGTAAAATTATGTTGGAGGGTTGAAAAAAGATATTAAGAGATGATACAGGATAAAAAGAAAACTCTTAAATGGGAAAAATAAACATCGAGAAAAGTACCAAATGTTTGAAGTAAAAAGAGAGGGAGGGAGAGCAAGCGTCCTCTGCTGAGCATCAAAAGGTTACCCGGGGGCTACGAAAGAAGTCACAAGGGAAAAAACTTTCTGAAAAGTGAATATAATTTTCTTGACGGTTGAAGAGGGTAACCCAAATGCTTCCAGCAGTTAACTCGCTTCCTCTGATCGTAATTGGCGTTTGGGGACGTCCTCGCCGAGTCTTTTAGGTATCTTTAATACTTTTCCTGGTGTATTTTGATTTTCTAAAGCGGCAAATGATGGCACGTAAAGTTATAAATAGTTGGTATCTCTTATATGCCGTGATATGAAAAGTACCTTTGATCTTTGGCATCTCTGCATTACGAGTTCCTGGAGTTCAAGCTTGTTAGGACGTATTTTAGGAGAGAATTTATGTATTTTAATGTAATTCTTTGTGTATTTTAGGTTCCCATACTTTCCGGGATTTTACATTAGTTTATCATACTTTCACTGGAGTATTTTTGAAAATTCTGCTTTTCGATTTTTCTGATTTTCAAGACTTAATATGTTTTTCATATTTCTTATATTTTGAATTTTCATAGGAATACAATACATTATTAATGTGCTTGACAATTTCTAATAGAAAATCTGGTGATACAAGTGAAATATTAACGATATATTTCTTAAAGTTTTTCGATTTCCTGAAGCATCTTACGAAACAAGTGTATATACTACATGCGATGTCAGTTCATTCTTAGAAACATAAAGATGTGATTAAAGGCATCATTGTTAATTTCATATTTGTCCTTAAGGACACAGAGCATCTAAGGAAATTTAAAGATCACTTAAACAGCTTTAGTACTGTTCTTTTGTGTTCTAGACTATTTCAAGATGCATCCTTAAGCAATGTACAGTAGACTCTTGGTTATCACATTTCGGCCCCTAACTGCAACCCCTTTTTCGATTTTTTTATACTTCCATCCATATCTTTCTTCCATCTTGCTATCCACCCTCTCCTAACAATTGTTTCATAGTGCAACTGCTAGAATTCCTTCCGCTACACCTTTCAAACCTTTTATTTTCCATTTTCCCTTCAGCGCTGAATGACCACATAGGTTCCAGCGCTTGGCCTTTGGCCTATATTCCATATTCCTATTCCCTTCCTAATTTAGTACTCTGTCTTGGTGGAGTCCCAAAAATAGTGTTTCTGCCTGAAGTTTTATTTGCAGTTTTTAAAACTATTGTAGAATTGGGCTTAATTGTCATTCTTTAACACTGTTGTAATTGCATGGCGCCAAAACAGAATGATGAGCTATAAATTATATTAAAAGATCTAAAAATTGAGTTTACATATCCTCTGAACAAGAGCCTGAGAATTTTCTGTCCTAATTATTTTCTCTTTCCTCGACCCCTTGCAAGACTGGGAGATAATTTGTCCATCCCGTCGACCTCACTATGTTCTCTGGACCTTAATGAAATATATGTAACAAGAACAATAAAAGCGTCAGTAGCAATGAATTAATGTCATTTCATTGCAAAACCATTACCAGGCGCACTCTACCCTCCCCTAACCAACCAAGTCGAGTCAGCACTTTTCGGGCGCATTCTACTGCTCTCCGAGACTCTGGGCCCGGAGAGGTGTAATATCCCCAGGATATATCCCCAAATCGGGCTGCTGCCGCGGTATCGCTGTGGCCGGATGTCACTCTAATTAAGTTACATCTCTTTGGCGTGATATGAAACCCCCTTCCCCTCCCCGGTATCCGCTGGGACCTGTGGAGGGGGTGGTGTGTAGGGGGTAACTGGGGGACTGCGAAAGTGATTAATGAGAGAGTCGTAATGGATGTTTTAGTTTATGAATCGTAAGGCTTGCTGGCTCTCTGCTTCTCCCTTTTTTTTCATGAGAATGGGAGAAATAGAAAGTGGAGAATGAGAGAAACATGGAGATAGGAAGAGGTTTATTTGTGTGTCTGTATAAATATATAATTTACATGTATGTGTATATAATATAAATATATGGCTATATAAATATATACACGTGTATATATATACACGTATATATATATATGTATATACATATACACACACACAATAATATATATATCATAGCCCCTTAACCTTTATGGGAAGTGGCTCCGTATTATTACCCTTTCGATTCTTAGCAAGACTTTAGGGGTGAAGGTGCTGGGCCAAACTTTCTCCGTTCTCTGGCTGCAACCCACAACAATCTACTAATCCTATGGTACTTAATTCACCAATTAATTCAACATGGGCACAAAGTAAATTTCATGAAAAACATGGACATTATATACTTTCGATTAGCAATTAGTTCTTAACGGGTCCTCTCTCTGTTCTGAGTTTACTGCCTGTCATAAATCACTCTTGCTGTGAATAAGTTAAGTGGAGACTAAGGAAGTAATTTACAGCCAGGAGAGTTATGACCTTCTTCAAGATATTGCTTAGGTCAACGACCAGAGGAGAAGATATCTAATCAAGAAGTTGAAGTAAGGGAGAAAAAGACAGAAGGTAAAAATCACGAGAGAGAGAGAGAGAGAGAGAGAGAGAGAGAGAGAGAGAGAGAGAGAGAGAGAGAGGGGTAGTCAACAAAAGGACAAAACACCTCACATTCGGGTTCAGCCACCCAGGAGGTAAAAATCAGAGAGAGTGAGTCAACAAAAGGACAAAACACCTCACATTCGGGTTTAGCCACTCAGGAGGTAAAAATCAGGAGAGAGAGAGAGAGAGGTAGTCAACATAAGGATAGTCAACATAAGGACAAAACACCTCACATTCGGGTTTAGCCACCCAGGTCGTCAACAGCTCCTCAGCAGCAGCTGACCCACGATTGGCTGACAAGCAGAATACGAGTGTCGTTCAGTTCTGCTCCTAATTACGTGACCACAATGTGATCCGGAGTAGACTCAACTGAGGAAGAGAAGAATGAGGGAAGAGAGAGGTAATAGAATGATGAGCAGGGGGAAGAAGAGCAAAGAAGGTTAAGAGAGAGAGAGAGAGAGAGAGAGAGAAAAAAAAAAGGCTTGCCATTAACTCGTCTGACCTGAGAAATCCAGTCTGGGTGGATGCATAAATCCTAATTAATGTTTCCAGTTACAGTATTGCCAATTCACCTGTTGTGGCCAATAAATCACTTGAGTGCTTCGTCTTCTCGTTCTATTTCTTGTAATTATCATTATTATTACTATTATTATTATTACTGATTAAGAGACCATAAATTAAGATTTCCATTTTTGAACCCTCGTTTTCCATTGTCAATTACCGACACACATATTATTAGACAGAGAGGCAGACAGGTGCGCACAAGGATTGACTGATTGATTTAACCCGGCCAGCAAGAAAGAGAGAGAGAGAGAGAGAGAGAGAGAGAGAGAGAGAGAGAGAGAGAGAGAGAGATTTCGACTGAGAAAAGAAATCGGTTGCAATCTTAGCAATAACAGCTTGAGTAAATCAATAATTAGTTTTTAATTTCTCACAAATATTTCTTGTTTTCATAAATAGATCAGAAAATAAAAATGCTTCCAATGTAGTGAATCATCACGAAGGGCGAATTTTTCTCTACACTAACCGATTTTGATGGGCCTTTTCTTTGTAACCAATTGGAATGGAATGGAATATAAAGTTTAGGCCAAAGGCCAAGCACTGGGACCTATGAGATCATTCAGCGCTGGAAAGGAAATTGAGCGGTAGGTAGGTTTGAAAGGTGTAACAGGGGGAAAACCTCGCAGTTGCACTATGAAATAATTTTTAAGAGGGGGTTGATAGCAAGATGGACGATAATATGAATGGAGGTACAATAAAAGGAATGAAAGGAGTTGCAGCTAGGGGTCGAAGGCACACTGCAAAGAAACCTTTAGTAATGCCTACAGTGCACCCAGTGAGGTGCACTGATGCCACTAACCCCCTACGGAATAACATATCTCCCACAATAGACTCCTAATGATTATAGCAACATTCCGACCACTGGGTTTCTGGGGTGGAGTTGCGAACCTAACCACGCTCTCTCCCTCCCACCCTTCCCTGCCCAGTTAGTGGCGGAAACATGTCCCAAAAGTTTTCAACAATTATTAGTACTCACCAATCCAAGTCCAGACCAGATCCGTTGTTGATTAGCTTCACTGATTAACAGAGAATCGTCGATGACCTCCTATGTTGTGACGCTATTCAGATTAATCTTCAGAAGCTGAAAATAAATATATATTTTCGTAACATATTCTGCCTCAAACTTTTAGTGTTTTCTGCCAAAAAAAAAAAACCTGGTGTAGAATAAGAAAAATTATGCGTATAAAGTTTTGTAAACATAGCTAAGAGGAGTTTTGAACGGATTTGTCCTTAGATGAAGATTAATTTATATATATAAAAAAAGGCCTTATGGGCGACGGGCATAAGACTCATAATCCATCATCATTTTCTCATGGTGTCTCGCAGGAAATGAATTCACAAGGAGAGATAACTTAAGGCTCGGTATCCCTTAGTCCCTTCTCTCTGATGTTTAGGACCAAGAGTGAGTAAGCTGGATATTGAGAAAAAGAGAAAGAAAGGAAAATGTATCATTTACATAATGAAGGTTTTTTGGTGAAAGGACCACGTGCTGCTTATTTTTTTCCAGAATGGGTAACATGACTATTGGATTTATTTATTTATTTGTATGTTTAACATATAAATAAATAAATAGATCTTTACCTTTAGTGGTGTTGGCTCTAGAGAACAAAACAGATAATGGTTACTGGTACATTCAGTCTTCAAAATACAGAATATAAGATGAGCCCATACCATGAACTCGCACTGTGATTGGCTGTAGGTGGTGTTTACTACTGTCCACCGATTGTTGTCAGGTACCACATTTCAGAAAGATTTAATTAAAGTTTTGTAAAAGAATCGTGTCCCTTTTCTTATTTCCATGCTACTGAATCATTGAGAACGTAAATGAATATTAGAAGAATAACGCAGAGTCCTTTGTTTCTTTATCAAAAACTCTGTAAGGTGATTTTATCTTTTGGAACAGCTGCTAAGTACTCTTTTGATGCATTTTCTGCACGTGATGGAATAAAAAGTATTGCCATATTGGTTGAAGAATAAACATGTTTGCATTTTTTCTCTTATTAATCCTTCTCAGAGTTTCTAATACTGAATGTTAATTCACTAACAAAAATAAAAATGCATCAATTATCAAGCACCTCATAAAGGACTTCTAGCTGCTCGAGTATATAGATTTTAACATGGAAAGTATAAAAGCCTCATGGTTTCCATAGAAACACTCAGGATTTTCCATTCATAAATTAAAACCAGTTGCCAAAATTTATTTGAAAATAATGATATATTACTGTAATCAAAACATGATTTCAAAGCTTTCTTTCTATCAGAAAAATGCCTAATTAGTGATACAGAAAAATGTAATACTTGTTTCTATACAAGTTAAGTGCTTATTAATCAACAACCGGATGTTGTCAAAGAACAGTTGACAATTCACTTTTTTTTTAATCAAAAAGTAACCCTCCCTTATGCATTGCGGTTCAAGCATGATTTTATGCTTGGCTTTCTTGCCATTAAGTAAGCAATAACTGAGCATCCCACTGTTTGAGAAAGAATGGAGAAAAGAAATAGTTGCATAAACAGATATTCAGTCAATCAATTAACTGAAAGAAGGGCGTTCTTATCTAACAATCTGCCTCAGGAGCACAGGAAACAACTCTCTAAAATGTAGCAGAACTCAAAGGGAATCTCGGCACACTTATTATTTCATCATTATGCCACTGCAAAGCAAGTTGTTGGTGCAACAAGACAAGGTTTTAAAGTATACACACACACACCGCACACAAACACATACATATACAACATATATATGCATATGTGTAAATGTATATGCATATATGTGTCTGTATATGTGTGTGTGTATATATATATATATATATATATATATATATATATATATATATATATATATATATATATATATATATATATATATATATATATATATATATATATATATTATTTTAAAACTTCAACGCTACTGCAATGATTAATTTTTACAGTATTGGAAGTTACAAGAAAATCTGTATCGGGATCACTGGATTGTCAAAATCACTACATGGTTTAAGGTTAAATAAAGACATATATTCTATGTGGAAAATGTACTGGATAAAATGAGTTTATAGGCATATTTGCAACATTTTGCATCTGAGAGAGGAAAAAATAGGGTCCTGGTTCTTAACAAAAAGGTCCTAGGTTGCCCCACCAAGTTCCTATTTTGACCAAGAAGGTCCTAGTTTGCCCAACAAAGTTCCCATTTTGACCAAATCACGCGTTGAAATTCTTATATAAAATTAACACGATTTATTTTCAATATGGATTTCCTGCTAAGATTGCAAGATCTGTTTTGCATTTTCATCTAGAATTAAAACTGATTTTTTTTTTAATGAAATTAATTCTAAACACTCATTTACTCTTCTGATGAAGGAATTACAAGATTTTCTGGAGTTCAGCAATGTCTGTTGATGTCAGAATTATAATTGTTTATTGCATATATTTTGCATTTCTATACAAACTAATAAAATAAAAATAAAATTTTTGATTTTGGTTTAGCTAACAGCAGATCATAAACAGGAGGAACCCTCCAAACTGAGATTTCTTGGCGGGAAGGTATTTGTACCCTTATTGGCTAGTGGTGGTGTTGGTGGTGTTTGCTACCGTCCAACTGATTGTTGTTAGGTACCACATTTCAAAATTATTCATAAACGTTTTGTAAAACAACTGCATTTCTTGCAGAGTTTTCCTGCGACTGAACTATTAAGTAATCAAATGAACATTCTAATAATAATGGTTGGCTCTGTATTGCTCTATCAATGGCTTTATAACACGGTTTTCTTTCAGAACAGGTGCTCAGTGCTCTATTTTGACATTTGTTTATGCAGATGAAGTAGTAATAAGTATGGCCATATCAGCTGAGGAATAACCCTGTTGAGAGTCCTTTTTTTTCATTTATTAATGAGCTTTTTAAGTGGTATTAATACTAAATATATCTATATAAATACGTAAGAAAAATACATTGAGTTATAAACACAAAAAATGCATGTATAAGCAAATCAAGAGCATAGGTTTCCATTTGAAAAGTATAACCATGACATGGTTTCCATGTCAACCCTCTTAACTTCCAGTAAACTAATATCAGTTGCCAACACGTTTTAAAAACTTCTTAGATAATTATAAATAAATTAGTGTTTCAATGCAAGTTTCTTGATACATGATGCAATACGTGCTTTATGATACAGATGAATATGTTTCTTTTCTATAAGTTAAATGCTCATTAATTTACCATAGGAGTCCAAGAATGGTTGCCAGATCGCTGTTATTTTTCAAAAGCACATAAACAATACAAAACGAACTTCCCTATGCTTTGCTGTTTGTGCCAATTTTGCTATGGAGGGCCTGAGGGCTTTCCTTTTCCCTTCTTATTTTAGTAGGATTTACGTGTGATTTTTAGTTTTCTTGTCATGAACAAGTGAAATTGTGTAAAAATTAATGTGTTAAAACTAAATAATTCAGTAAAACAAAGAGTAAGAGCTAAAGGAGTAATAACTGAGGAAACATCAATTATAAGGGAAAGGAAACGACTGACTAAGCGGTCTGTCAATTAAACTTTGCATTACTGAAAGAATTACACATTGCAATACCAAAAGCATTAATTTGCTACCGTGTTGACTGTTAGAGCAGAAACTCCATAAATTTTACTGAATTGTCAAGCACTTGCAGCATCTGAATGAGGCACTAACAGCACTTAAATTCCGGCAATTGCAACACAAAGCCAGGCATTTGCAACGGTTAACGTCTGGCACTTGCAACATTTAAAGTAGTGCACTTGCCGCAATGAAGTCAGACACTTGCAATGATTAAGGTCACGGAAATGCAACACTCAAAGTAAAGCACTTTCAATGCTTAGAGCTACGCACTTGCAACGTTTGAACTCACGCATTTTTCACACAAAGTCAGGACCTTACAACACTTAAAGACATGCGTTTGCAATACATGAGGAAGAGTCCGTTTGACCCCAAAAAACACCCACGGCTAGCCTATAGCCTGGGTGTGTTTTGTGGGGTCAAATGTACTTTTCCTTAAAAATGGAAAAAAAAATGTAGCCTATTGGCAAAGAATTTATCGCTATGCATGGAAAACGGCCACATTTGGACAATTGACTGCAATCTGGCCAAGGCTATAATGGGCCGTTTCTGGACAACCCCCTTGAAATATGGCTGGATTGCAATCAGTTGTCCGAATGTGGCCATTTTCCATGCATAGTGATCAATTGCTTACCAACAGCATATTGGTAAGCAACTGCTTACTTACCAATAGCATATTGGTACGCAACTGATCACAAAGAATGGAAAATGGCTCCATTTGGACAATTCATTGCAATCCGCCCAAGGCTATAACGGGCCGTTTCTGCACCCCCACGCCTTGCGATATGGCTGGATTGCAATCAATTGTCCGAAAGTGGCCATTTTCCATGCATAGTGATGAATTGCTTACCAATAGCCTATTGGTAAGCAACTGATCACAAAGAATGGAAAATGGCTCCACTTGGACAATTGATTGCAATCCAGCCATATTGCAAAGGGGGGGGGAAGAGAAACGGCCCTTTATAGCCTTGGACGGATTGCAATCAATTGTCCAAATGTGACCATTTTCCATGCAGAGTGATTAATTGCTTGTAAAAAGGCTGCATTTCTTCAGTTTTGAGGAAAAGTCTGTTTGACCCCCAAAAAACACCTTGGGTGTTTTTTGTGGGTCAAATGAACTTTTCCTTTAAAATGAAAAAGAATGCAGACTATCGGTAAGCAATCGATCACAATGCATGGAAAATTTCCACACTTGGACAACTGACTGCAATCCGGCCATGTTGCCGGGGAGCAAAAAATGCCTGTTATTGACAGGGCAGTTTGTAATCAGTTATCCAAATGTGGCCATTTGCCATGCATGGTGATCAATTGCTTGCCAAATAGGCTGGATTTTTCTTAGTTTTAAGGAAAAGTCTGTTTCACACCCGCCCCCCAAAAAACACCCAAGGCTATAGCAATTAATCAGTATGCATGGAAAATGGCTACATTTGGACAACTGATTGCAATCCGGCCATACTGCAGGGTGGCAAAAAAGGCCAGAATGGTAAGGCCATTGTCTGGGGTATTTTTGGGTGGTCAAATGGACGTTTCCTCAAAACTAAGAAAAATGCATGGAAAATGGCCACATTTGGCAATTGATTGTAAACTGGCCTGGCTATAACGGGCATTTTTTGCCCCCTGCAATATGGCCGGATTGGAATCAACTGGCCAAATGTGGCCATTTTCCATGCATAGTGATCAATTGCTTACCAATAGCCTATCGGTAAACAATAGATCTCAATTGCATGGAAATGGCCACATTTAGACAATTGATTGCAATCCGGCCATTTTGCAGGGGGCAAAAAAGGCCCGTTATACTGTAACCTTGGCCCGATTGCAATCAATTGTCCAAATGTGGCCATTTTCCATGCATACTGATCAACTGCTTGCCGATAGGCTCGATTTTTTCAGTTTTGAGGAAAAGTCTGTTTGACCACCAAAAAATACCCAAGCAATTGGCCACTATGCATGGAAAACGTCCACATCTGGACAATTGACTGCAATGTAGCAATATTGCGGAGGGGAAATGGCCCGAATATTTAGGCTATAACCTTGGGTGTTTTCTGGGGGTCAAACGAACTTTTCCTTAAACTAAGAAAAATGGAACCCATTGGCAAGCAATTGATATAACTGAGATACCTTCGGAACAGAGCCTTAGCGGCGGGAAAAGGTCCCTGCCTTTTAATGGTTACTGATGACATCATCAACTTTGTCTGCGATTGGCTGTTGCAGCTGGCATTTACTATGTTGATACTAGATATCCCTTTTCAAACAGCTAACATCCATAAATACTTCAGGAAAAAAATGTATTCCTGTGTTTGCATTCATAGAGACAAATAACTAAAATATGACGGGTATTCTAAGAACTGATCTTAGTATTGTGTTTATTAAAAGGTTAGCCACGAGTTTTTTCTCCCGAACAGTTGCCACGTATTCTATTACAGACGCCTATGCAGACGAAGTGCAAAGTGTAGCCATACTCTTCGAGTCAATATCCTAATTATATGCCTCTCGACTGTTAGATTTTAAACAAAAATATATATTATGAATTTTCATTTATATAATTAAAATATTTTTATATTTAAAACTAATTTTTCAAGATGTTTTAGCTGCCATCAAGTACATAGGGTTTTATTTGCAAATTGTACACAAATCATCGTTTCCACGGAAACGCTGAGTTCTTAAATCGGTTGCCAAGGTTCATTTAAAAATATCTGTATATCATTACAATCAAAAGCTAGAAAGTTTGAACTGCGCAAATACAGAGCCTAACTAGTGAAATGAGGAAAAAAATGTTACTTGACTCTCTTCACATTAGAAGCTTAATGATGTTACAGCTGTCGAAGAGAAGTTGCCAAGTCGCCCTTATTACGCTTTAAACAACAAAAAATAGGCCCAATTTTCGTTGCTGTTTCAATGCTCCTATTTTGCAATACTCGTTAGTCTTGGTATAAAGAAATAAGTCAAATTCCATACAGTTGCATAATAAATCATTAATTCAATAAATAAGTAAATATTAAAATAATGAACAATGAATAGACCATTGACTTAAAAAAAAAAGGTGAGTAAAATTGTCAGAAGGGGATACTGAGTGCCCTTCAGCTGCCGCCATAAACAGCAACAATTAGGTTTCAGTGACACACTCGTCTTTTCTGCACAGCTCTCGAATTCCACTGCTTCTTCCGGTTTCCGTTACTATCCCAATCTTTCGTCTGGAATTATTCTGGCCTGGGCTAGCAAGTGTCTTCGGCGCAATCGAGTCTTCTGTACAGCGTGTAATGCTGTATGAAACTCTCAGCCGCGGCCCATGAAATTTGCAGCCACGACGCGGTGGTGGCCTGTGTTTTTTGGCACCTACAGCTGTGCCAGACGCACGATCATGGCTAACTTTAACCTTAAATAAAATAAAAACTACTGAGGCTAAAGGGCTACAATGTGGTATGTTTGATGATTGGAGGGTGGATGATCAACATATCAATTTGCAGCCCTCTAGCCTCAGTAGTTTTTAAGATCTGAGAGCGGACAGAAAAAGTTCGGACGGACAGACAAATAGCCAACTCAATAGTTTTCTTTTACAGAAAACTAAAAGAAGGAACGTTACAGCAGGTTGCAGTTATTACACTGTTTCCGTTACAAATGGAAAAATGAAAAAAGGAAAAAAAATAACAATATTGCAGCGACTTTGTTGCTCTCTATAAAACGAAGAAATAAATATAGAACAATATCATAGCAACTTTACTACAGCTTTATTGCTTCCTTTATAACTGAAGCCTCTACGTAACCCGACCTTTCGATTCCACCGATAAAATCGGGCTGTAAAATGTCTCCTTTCCATAAGAAACCGAAAGAGTTACTCGCTTCGCTACGTCTGAAGGAAATAAAAAAAAAAATAAGAAACGGGACCTTTTCGTAAAGGAGATCGGTTCCGTCTGTCGTAGTTGCCTCTCTATCTAGAAGTGGTTGCTGACCTCAGCAGCAGTTACGGACCTCATATGTCCTTAGGGAAGGGACACTCTGTCTTTTTGCGTACGGAAGGGCGCGGCTAAATATTTATACATAGTAGGATATGGGTTAATCGCTCTCGAAGGCAATTGGGGTGGGTATTGTCGTGCAGTGGTATTGCCATAGCTGTGGATTATCTTTCTGTATTACCATAGAAGCTATTACCAATGGTAATATCTTTCTGTTGCCATAGAAAGATATTACCACTGACTGGTAGTTCCGAACAGAAATATTGCCTGGGGAAAATAACTGATTCATTAACTAACCAAACCTGATATATATCATGATTGAAAGAAAGATGTTATTTGTATTCGTAAACTTAAATTATTTTCATTTTTAATAATACTACATATATATATATATATATATATATATATATATATATATATATATATATATATATATATATATATATATATATATATATATATATATATATATATATATATATATACATATACATATCTATATATATATATAATATATATACATATATATTATACATATATAAATAATGTATTATTCAAAACGGACAAGCATTCATATGAAAGCTAAAATATATCTAGGAAAGGAAATATATATATATATATATATATATATATATATATATATATATATATATATATATATATATAGATGACTTTGGAATAAAAGTTGAAAGTCTTGGTACCAATTCCTTTCATTTTCACGTGAGGACTTATATACTTTATCCACGGGACCATTGTGGAAATTACAAGATATATATATATATATATATATATATATATATATATATATATATATATATATATATATATATATATATATATATATATATATATATATATATATATATATAATATATATATATATATATATAGAAATAATCATATATATATACAATCATATATATGGAATAAAATATAATTTATGATATATATATATATCATATATATATATATATATATATATATATATATATATATATATATATATATATATATATATATATATATATATATATATATATATACATATATATATATATATATATATATATATATTTATATATATATATATATATATATATATGCCCATATATAGGCCATTCATAGTCACAAAAATGACTTGTATATATAATATAGAAATAATCAACACACAATCAGTGTGGAACAAAAAAATTTCTGACTCCATCAGGATCGAACCCAGGTCTTTCAAGTTGAAAGGCAAGGGCGCTGCCCACTAGGCCATTCAAGTCACAAAAATGACTTGTATGGCCTAGTAGGCAATCAGTTGAAAGAGTCAAAAGTCAAAAATTGATATATATATATATACACACACATATATATATGTTTATACATACTGTACATACATAATTATATATATACTGTATATAAATAATTATATAATTAAGCGATTCAGTGTGTTGTGTGTGTGAATATGCAAATGTGCATGTATCACTGACAGCACATAAAGGACAATCTGTGCATCAGTAATCAACATACACAGCTCACGAATAGCATATGCTCCCCAGGCATAAATATGATAACAGGAAAGTTTGAATACTTTTGGACAAGTAATTAGAAAGAAAATAAAATTAGGCACGGTACACATCCCTCATATAAAAAAAAACTGGTCCCTCCGTCAAAAAACTTCATTATGTAAATGATACCATTTTTTTTTTCTTTTTTTTTTATATATATATTCAGCTTACTCATTGCTGATCCCAACTGTTCAAGAGAGGGTTGTGGGATATTAAGCCTAGAGACTTTGGGGCATAAGATTGAATTTCCCGTGACACTGAATTAGAAAATAGTGCGAGAGCATTTCGAGCCTTATGCTTCTCCTCAACAGAGGTGCATTTACTATGAAAACGATGTTCATTAATTCTCCATATAAATTAGCCGCCTTCTTATGAACAAATTGCTTAAAGAATCTTCCTTCTTAAGCTGGTTCATATTTATCTTATCTTCTTTCGTTATCATCACAAGTTTTCCTAGAAACGCAAGGAATCTAGATTAAAATATGTTTATGAATTACTTCACGAATTTTCTTAGGGTGAAATACATCCAAAGGTCTCTGTTATTTTGTCTAAAAGCAAAGGAAGGGAGAGTATAGGAGACAGGGAAATGTGAAGCAGGGAAGACATTCCAAAGCTTGAATGTATAGGGAAAGAAACAATACAATCACACAGAACCTTAACAAGAAATATCTGGCATGAGTTCCAGGGGTTAGATAATGATGGCAAATAGAGAGGAAATCTAAACCATAGATAATTCGATGTAAATATTACCTTCTCAGAAAAGGAATACCAGCGCCGGTCCCTCGATCCGTGAAGTTGAGCTTTATTGTGTCAGGTCATCAACTGGATGGGTGAACCCAAAGCAGTGCTATTTAGTTTACCCGGAAAATTCCTGATTGGCAGTGAGTCACTCCGAAACCTGAGGAATTAACAAACGTAATATTTATTATTCTTATGATTGATTTTTGACTCTGACAATACAATAGACTATGTATATACATACAATATGTATATATATATATATATAATATATATATATATATATATATATATATGTATATATATATATATATATATATATATATATATATATATATATATGTATATACATATATACATATATATATATATATATTATATATATATATATATATATATATATATATATATATATATAATATATATGTATATATATATTATATATTTATATATATATGTGTATATATATTATATATATACATTTATATACATATATACACAATACATATATATATATATATATATATATATATATATATATATATATATATATATATATATATATATATAACATACAGTCCACACGTGTGCGTTTGTGTCCCAGGCACGTACATATACATACATCCCTGTCTCTGTCTCATAAAATCACCATTAAATTTAATTGCTCTTAGAGATGGAATGTTACGATGGCTGAAGATCCCTGGTCTTAATAACGCCACTTGAGACCGTTGGTCCTCGCTCATAAAGTCGGTCTCTAAATACTAACTGGCAACTGCAGGGCTTAGAGAATAATTAAAAGAAATGCGCTTATAGCTTAGTTCGTTTTTCTATTTTTTTGCTTTTCCTTGTTATGCACAATGAAGTGTAACCATTGTTTTTAAATTTTTTTGTCAGACTATATTTACATGTCCCGATGTAACAGAGATAGAATAAAACTAGTTTCCCGGTTCGTCGAGGCATTATTTTACGACACTTAAAGACGAAATAGGCAAGGATAGAATATACGCAGTTTCCAGTGTAGTTGAGTGGAGGGAACCACTTGTGAATTATGTCTTCAAGATAAAGTTACTGAACTTAACAACAAACCTTAGCCATCTGCAACATACGGCAGTGGGTTCCAATGAGGAGCTAAAGTCAATGAAGTAATTGGGGTAGAATCACTTATGGTAAATTTTGTCTTTCTTACAACTTTTTTTTATTGATTATTTATCCTTTGCAAATTATTCATATATATTTAAGTTTTTATCGTGCTATAACGTTTTAATTTTTAAACAAAAGATCACTGAGACTGGCATGATTCAGGAAATACAAAGGAAAGTAGAGAGCTCTACATTCAGCTGGTTGACCTTTGTACTTCTAATTTCTCCTCCACGGTCTACTGTATGTGGTTTTGCACTTCTTGATGCGAACAAGAAGACTAAGACATGAAAGCACATATAAATAGTCATATTATATTGCCCTGTGGGCAGTGAGCGCCCTTGCCTTTCAATTGAAAGACCTAGGTTCGATCCTGATGTAAGT
The DNA here is from genome assembly GCF_040412425.1 of Macrobrachium rosenbergii. Taxonomy (NCBI): domain Eukaryota; kingdom Metazoa; phylum Arthropoda; class Malacostraca; order Decapoda; family Palaemonidae; genus Macrobrachium; species Macrobrachium rosenbergii. Next base: position 13,249,307 of record NC_089794.1, on the reverse strand, counting down.
TAGAAATTTATTTCTGTTCCACACGTGATTTTTGTTGTTGATTATTTCAAACACACACACACAGACACAGACACAGACACAGACACAGACACAGACACAGACACAGACACAGACATATATAAATATATATATATATATATATATATATATATATATATATATATATATATATATATATATATATATATATATATATATATATATATATATATATATATATATATATATATATATATATATATATATATATATATATATATATATATATATATATATAACTAGCTTTATCAACCTAGCGATGCCCAGGATAACTCTGAATGGCAGTCTACGGGCAGGGGCCCCTTGGAAAATTCTTTGAGTTCTGGCTCCTGAGACTGTTGCCCTCACCTGTCGAAACCTGACCTCCCTCTGTTCCAGTTCTTCTGCTGCTCTGAATGCAGCTGCTCTCGCCCTCATATCAACCAGTCTGGCCTCCCTTTGTTCTGGTACTCTTGCTTCTCTGGATGCAGCAGCTCTTGTCCTTTGGTTTTCCAGTCTGGCCTCCCTTTGACCTGATGTTTCTGTCGCCCTGAATGCTATGTATGCTACATGCCTTTCTGGTGCTGTAGTCTTTCTCCCAAGGGAACACCATTTTTTTTATGGTGGCATATTTTCTGGAAAAAATTTATCATTGTTATTTTAAGATTTGCAAATCAATAATGAAATTGCATATATATATACATTACATGCAATCCTATGCAACTGAACAAGTAAATGGCCTCAGAAAATGGCTACGTTTGAACTAACCCCAAGTTAGGGTGCTGGCCTAAAGTCCTAGGTTCTTACCTAAACTTCTATTTCTTGTAAAACCATAAAAATGACTGAATATTTTCACATTTCACATTATATATCTAAGATTTGGTGCCTTTAAATACAGATATTGCAGGCAATTCTATACATTCTATGCAACTGAATATGAAAATTACATTTTATATGACCACCACCATACTTATCTAATCTAGGGTGGTAGCCTAAGGTTCATGACAGCCTACCTAAACTCTAGCTTTGAGAGTAAAAAAAAAAAAAAAAATCCTTGTTAAAATCGCAAATATAAATGGTACTGTCTGCATTTGAACTTATCCCTTAGTTAGGTGCAGGTCTAAGGTCCTAGGCTCTAGCATAAACTTTTCAATTTCGTGTAAAACCATGAGTAACTAAATGCCTTCACATTTCACTTCAAGATTTGGCACCTTCAAATACAGATATTACATAAAATTCTATGCAGTTGAGTATAAAAATAGCATTTAATAATGACCACCTTCATATTTACCTAACCTAGGGTGGTAGCATAATGTTCATGCCAGTCTACCTAAACTCTAGTTTTTAGGGTAAAAATACAAATCGCAAATATAAATACGTCATGCAACCCCTTGCTATTGAATATTCAAGTGGCCTAGAAGATGGCTGCATTTGAACTAACCCCTAAGCTTGGTTGCTGGCCTAAGGTCCTAGGCTTTTGCCTATCTCTTGTATTTAGTGTAAAACCATGAAAATAACTAAATGCCTTCACATTTCACATTACCTAAGATTTGGAACCTTCAAATACAGATATTGCATGCAATTCTATGCAAATGAATAAGAAAATTACATTTCATATGACCATCTTCATACTTACTTTACCTTAGGTAGGGCTAACTAAACTAGTTTTGAGGTTAAAAATAAGAAT
>NC_089794.1:13197602-13242602 GCF_040412425.1 Macrobrachium rosenbergii | reverse complement strand
CCTAGGCTACATATAAGTGAAAAATTATGACCTGTCTTGTTACAACGTTCCTGTACTAATGTTTATTGTATAATGTGTTTCTGAGAGCTTTTATATCTTGGCTAAAAGAATTGTACTAAGAGCCCAACCACATAGAAAGAGATTACTCAGAATCTTCACTTTAGAAACCCGTTAGATCCGTAACTAGAACTCTGACAACTGAAAGAACTGACCCAGTCGTTAATATCAGTTTTATTCAAAGTCATCGAGAGTTCTTGTGAAACAAACTACTCAAGTTCTATTCCCAACAAAATAAATGCCATCATAAAAACCTGAAACAAATAACGACATGAAAAATAAGTTCATTTAATACGCATCTGAACAGTGATATTATACAGAAATCTAAGACTAAAATGAAATGAATTACTGCCACTAGTTGAAGCCCCGTTCTAAAACAGAGCCTTTTATTGACGTCAATCTCAGCACCTCAGGTGAAACTAGAGACTTCATGGCCAAGGAAAATTAACAAGGCAGTAACTTCCAGAACACTTGAATTACAGAGCTTGTCGGGAAGGTCTAACTAACGTCTGTGGTTAGCCAAGGCTTGATGGGCAAAATACTAGCCCCTTAAGGAATGGTAAACTTAAGTACTGTAAAAACTTATTCATTTAATAAATAAATGAATAAAAAAATAAATAAATAAGGATCTCTGTCCATTATCAAGACCGCCCAAGAACTCAGCGGCTGGGTGGCACAATCAGCCAGGTATATTCATACCCTAATTAACAGGTTTTATTTACATTATCGCCTTATCTGAGCATCGCCTGAGAACAACAAAAGCCAAGGAGAAACAAAGCGTAATGCGAGACGGACTCCCCGTCGAGTCTCGGTGAGCGATCGCTAGATGGCAGGGCGATAAGTTTGATTTGTTGACGTCAGAGAGACCCGCGAGGCTGGATGCTGTGTCCTCACCTCTTTCTCTCTGTCCAGGGATGAAGATGTTTTCTTCAGATATAGGGACTCTTAATGAGGGAGGCATACTAGCGCTTATTTTAGGCTTAGAAGGAGGATGGAAGCTTTTTACATAGATTAAGAATTTTTAATGATTTCTGCTAAGATTTCTTTGAAGACTAAGAGAATTAAAGTGATTTTGTCCATTTATTATGAAGATTCTAAGGGAAAAAAAGAGGATTTTAAAGGTGTATAATGTATTCTACAGATATTACTTATTACTTAATGGAACTCGAGGAACTATTTTGAGGAACTGAAAGGATAAAATAACTTTCTTAACCCACTTTGCAGACTCCTGGAAGTATTTACAGTTTATCACAGATAAATATGTTTTATGATTAATGACCAGCAATTGATGATTTCACTTGAGATTTCGAAAGGTCAGACAGTAGTACAAGTCAGAAAAATCAAGGCATTGTGCATGTACCTGGCCTACTACAGCCTTTCTTAAATTCAGAGGCCTCCACACCATTATCACTGCCAAAAAGACCACTCCACAGCTTCACAGTAATGGAACTAAAGGACCTCTATTACTGGACAGTCAGATGTCGTGGGACCTCTGCAGACCGAGGACGCTAAAGGTCTCCTAAGCAAGTAGCATGCCCTAATTCCGGAGGTGCAGAAACTCAGGCAATAGCAGATTTTTTATAAAACAGTGCAATATTGGCATAAATCTCGATACCTCGGGTGAACTAAGAAGGAAACTTTTTTAAAGTATGTGTAACTATAACTTTATATAGTTTATATTGTACTGCAAATTCAGATAGTCTCTAATCTTTGAATACTAGCAATATTATGTTAAAAATGTCCAAAACTTTGTATTTTTTTTATCTTGTCAGCTACTGCTAATGAAAGTATATATCTGTCTTTTGTTAATTAATACTTATCATTATTCGATTTCACCAATATATGACTTCTATATACTATTCATTTCTTTCTTCACATATGAACGTTCTTATCATCCTTATAACCTTTCTTGACAAGTCGATGGCTTATTCCTTATGAATGTGAGTTCATGTTGAACAATAATAATAAAATGTTAATCTAAAGAAAGAGACCAATCTTGCACCTACATTTATAACTTCATTAATCAAGTGTCTGTCACACTTCTTCAAACAGAATCGTCACTTTTTGATAAATAAGGGAGTTTTACCAAGCTCATGTTGGTGATTAGCTCGGAACAAAAGAAGTCCGGATAGCACAAAAACAGCAATGAAAACATTAATAATTGAATGTATTTTCAATCAGACTCCTCTTATGCAATCACCCATGAGGCCTCGTTCATTATTCTCCTGAAGAGAACGAGGCTGCGTTCAGGAGGTGGCATTCAAGACGTTTAGTGACACGTACAAAAAGTCGTTTCTTAAGAAGCAAGAGTAACCCTTAGTCTCGGAAGAGAACTTTGTTGACGGAACTCTTCAGTTAAGTGATGACGAAAGAGGTTGGTTGACGGCCTCGAGAAACACAAAGGTAAAAAATTGCAGTCTTGGTGTTTCTGGCTTAAAGGACTGATACCACTGTTTGACCTTCGCGTTTCTAATTCCCACATATACTGTATCTACATTAAACCATTTTTTTTAGTCTACAGAAGAGATTTTCCAGTCCCACAAGTAGTGTGTATTCTGTACTGCTTTATTCAAAATAGTATTATATCAGGTTGCCAATGCAATTAGAGATTACATATGACTAGAAGAGCTATCAGAAATTAGCTCAAATACGAACAGGAACTACATAAAGCTTCTCTTAATCAAGAACTCTAGGTAACTGTTTAGTGATCCGAAAGAGGATGTTCACCTGAAGAGTCAGAAAGGTATACTATCCAAACAACCTTTTCCAGTTAAAATAACTGTTAGATTTGCCCTTGGCAACTAGCAAGAGACCTTAGCGGTCTGATGCAAAGGGGCATTGGGTCACAATGAGCCATGTGAAGAAATTAGAGTGAGTAAGTGGAGAAACAAAAGGTTTGAAAATCAGTCAAAATAGTTATAAAAAAATTGTATGTTGGACAAAATATATCAAGATTCCTATGCATTTTTTTTTAATTTAACTGAAGCAACTGTTCCAGTGGCCTCAGGTCAGTCCAGGAATGGGTAAAAAAAATATTAATTAAAAATCAACAAGATTTCCAGACTTGGTTAAAAATCCACATCTTCTGCCAATTAGCTTCTTAATGACCCTCAGACAGGTAGTGAGCTTGCAAGGTAATTGGTTAATTAGCAGTGATCAGGGAGAAACTTGAAGTAGATTAGATAAGTCCCTGACACTAGCTTCGTCTGGGCATCTGGGTTCGGGGCAGGATAGAATGCCCTCTGGCGTCTTGTGGTTCAAGTACCCCAGACACAACTGCTTTTGTTTCTACAACTAATTTTTGAGAGTCAACGACTCAGCTTAGTTTTTGAGACTCGGTGCCGAAGCCTCGCTTTAGAGAATCAGTTTGAGTCAGTGCTTCAGCCTCCCTTTTGAGAGTCAGAACAAAGCTTAACTTTTCAGAGTCAGCTGAGAGTCAGGGCCGAAGCTTAACTTTCGAGAGTCAGTACCTGTTTGTTGCTTTATTTATCTAATTTCCGCACTATCAGTTCAAGAAATTCTTATACAAGTAATTTCTTTTTAGTATACTTATCAAGGATACACACACATATACACACACACACACACACACACACACACATATATATATATATATATATATATATATATATATATATATATATATATATATATATATAAATATATGTATATATATATATATATACATATATATACTGTATATAAATACATACATATATATATATATATATATATATATATATATATATATATATATATATATATATATATATATATATATATATATATATATATATATATATATATATATATATATATATATATATATATATATATACTCGTTCCTAGTCCTCAAAGATAGAATATACAAAAGCACCTACCCCTGGACAGTTCTGTCTACCTTGAACACCGTCTACAAACACCCAGTGCCCAGCGTGCCGTCACGTCCAGTTTAACCCGTGTCTCTGTCACCAGTGACCTTTCTGAACTTGCTATGCGGGCTGTTTCTGATGCTGTTTAAACGCTGCTTTACGAGAGGCCGCTGTACTTTCTGCTGTTATCGGCCGTTGTGGCAACAGCCTCGAGTTTCTTATGATTTATTCGCTTCTGTCCTTATTTTTCTCCGTACGTTAATAACCTCCCAAGTTTTTCCTTTGCAATCTCCAGGGTACGTTAATTCCTATATCCTTTCATTTTCCCTTCGCATGTTTCAAGGTACGTTAAGAACCTATTTCTTTTGATTCTCGCTTTGCATGCTTCAAAGCACGTTACTAGTTTTGTTTCTTTAATTTTTCTTTTCCTCGCTTCAGTTTTTCTTTTTTAAGTTTTTCAATTTACATAAATTATCTCACTCGTGATTAACCTCTATATACTCCAAAGTATACGTGAATTACATCCTTTTTTCCCCGACGCATCCTTCAGGTCCTAGTATGCCACCCTGCAGAATTCCCGGCCGGTTTGTGTGTCCTCTGCGCCGACAGGTGTCATTGTATGCAAATTAATAGTCGCGGTTGCTTTTAATGGATTCATATCCAGTTAAGGGAATGATAAATAGTACACCCAGCACGTAACTAATGGTACGTACTTTTAGAATACCAATGACTTAACGACTTCATCTCCGTTGGAGTCTTATTTCTGCTGCTTGTTCTTTTTTTTTATTATTTTTCTCATCATCATTTTAACATTCAATAATTTCGACGTTTTCGCAGATGGAAGATTTAAAATTTGAAGCACAGTAGGATTATGATGGTGTGGAATGAAAGTTCCAAAAATCCACCTATACTATTGCACTGACATTCCTGTACTCCATTCCCCCAACTTCCCATCACACAAGAGTGAAAATAATGACACTCCAATTAGCAAAACCAGTTGGAATATTTGCTTTAAATTACCATAATTTCAGTCGACCTCTATGGCACATGGTTCAAAAGAATTCCATCTGTTTATTATTATTATTACTATTATTATTATTATTATTATTATTATTATTATTATTATTATTATTAGAGTTGGCATAATTTTCCACTACAAGAATCTCTGTTCTGAGGAACATGGATCTCACATTATTTCACATCAGAACAACACCAAGTTGAGAAATCTGTTTTATTCTTAAAGCTTTGGTGGACAAATACAGGAGCAACACATGCATTACATAATAAAATATCATTAAAAAGTAATTCAATACCACTGAGAAGAAAAGATGTGTCAACAGCAATAACTGAAGAATAAATAAATGATTAATCTATTTCAGTGAGGAAACTAAAGTACTTCAGAGATAAAAATGTACCTTGGGAAAGACACTTATTTGATAGAGTAAAATATATATATATATATATATATATATATATATATATATATATATATATATATATATATATATATATATATATATACAGTATTATATATATATATATATATATATATACATATATATATATATATATATATATATATATATATATATATATATATATATAATATATACATTTACAAACCACAAAAATCTTCAGGAAAAAGATATCTATGATCACTTCCAGTTGAGAAAACTATTTTAATGGTGATCTAGACGCATTCCAGATGTTGATGATGAGGATGATGATGATGTAGAAGTAGTAAATATGATGGTGATGGGAGAGTTGATAATAAAATCAATTATACTGTCAATATGAAAATTTAATCATTTGGTCAAATCGTTCCTAAAATAATGGTATAATACTGATAACAAGCGTGATGATAATGATGATGGTGAGGTACAAAGAATAACGATGATATTAGTGAGATGATGATGATAGTGCTGTAAAATATGGTGAAGATAAGGATAGAGAAGTCGTTGACAATACTAGTGAAAGGTAATGAAGGTCATGATATAACAGTTGATACTGATAGTGATAAAAATGGTGAGGATACAGTTAAGAAGGTTGACGATTGATAGTGATAAAAACGGTTCTGATAATACTGACATTCAAAACAACTACAGAAATAAATAATAACATGCACATATAAACAACTGACTCGAGTCAATTATTTTAAGGTGAACAACAAAGTTTAACTTAAGCATAGACGGGGTAATTGGTCATATAAAAGTACAAAAATAGCTGTATTTTTACAGCAGGAACTGTGTTGTTAACTATCGATAAGAGAATCATTGTTTAAAGAAATCTTCAACCATTACATTCAGGCCTCTCTTAACAACTTTCGTAAAATCACTATTTAAAGTAAAATTTCCAAAAAGTAAAAACTTAACCTAAAGGCTTCACATAAAAGAAAAAACTGTATTCTCTCTGAAAAATTCAGATTGACTACACAGAGAGAAGTTATCAATCTCATTGGTAACATGAGGCTTACAAGAAGTAAGCATGTACTTGTATGACTGTGCATTAAGTCATTTCAAAATGAATTGAAATACATCACAATAAAGAGAGAAACACATATATCTACTTTGAGCAAAATGGAAATTAACTAAAGTACTAGTCACTGTCATTTAAAGAAAAAAAAGTAAAGGAAATGAATACCGTAATTCATAAATGTTAAAATTTCGATTCAGTAACGCTTTCACTCATCAGAAATAACACAGTATGTTATTATACAGAAAAAAAAAATCACAGAAAAGGACTTGAGGACAAACTTCATCAGGCCACATTTTCTCAACCCATCCTCAATATTTCATTGGGAAGTAACAAACTCAAACAATCTTCTGACCTGGCAACTGAGTTACCTACTTAAAACTCTTCTGGGGTGTCCGTCACTTTAACTTTATATTCACTAGTGAATATCTGTCTCTGTTATGCCCGTGAATATCTTAATCACAGCCCACACTCATCTTGGAATTTGTATCATGAATAACATACAATCATTATTAGAGTGCATGCAATTGTGAAAATGCATACACTAATACAATATCATTACTGATCATAACATACAACCTGACTCCGTAGAACTCATGGCAAGAAAAGGCTTACATTATACAACTTACGATTACAAATGAGATGTTTGGCATATTTTGACAAGGAGGTAATTTGGCAGTGTAGGTTTACTTGTACAAGTTCGTTCCCAGCAATAAAATGCTGTATCAAGGACCACTATGAAGGGGGACTTGCTAAGGGGTTGCCAAATGTCACTTGATAATGAGATTCACTATTGAGTGGGCAAACGTCACTCGCTGACGATATTCAAGAAGGAGTTGCAGTGTCACTACAGAGCCGCGAATCACACATAAGATTAGATTCACCGTTCCTTGCAGTCTGTAAAGGTTATGAAAAATAGTTCACTTTAAAATAAAACGTTCATAAAGCATGTTAATCTCATAGCAAGCGATGGCTCTTCCATTTGGTAATACTGTAAGAAAAACTGAGATCATGGAAGTGATACAGTAATGTCTCAGCACTCTAATCTTGAGTAGAAAGATCCACACTTAAAAATGCTTTTCAAGCATCAGTGCAGTCGTCGAACTACGTGTACAGTGCACTCCCAAGTTACTAATCACTTTTGATATCTATTGGGATTACCTTGAACAACACGAAAGTCAGTTTTGAGTTTACATACTAGTTTCCAATCCAAGCACAGCTTTCTTTCTGTAATCACACATGCATTACACTTCTATGCTGAGAATCTGCTGAAAGGAATTCAAGAGTTTTCGAACTTTTGAGCTAAATTCCGAACACTTCTGTTTCCCGGAACTTGAGGACCACTGGGTTTGTTATCTTTTTTGGGACACTCATTAACTGCCTTTTCACTTTTTACTGGTCCAGTCTTTTGTTTGGTCACATTTGGTACGTGGACTTTATCTTGGTCCTTGAATTTACTGGCACTTTTTCTTTTACCAGATATTATTTTAACCTCATCCTGATGAACTGGTGGTCGTGGTGGAGCTTCTCTTGGGGGAGTGGCTCTGGGGGGAGTAGTTCTAGGTGGAGTCACTCTGGAAGTAGCCATAGCTGGAGGAGTCCTGGACCTGTAAGGTGGTATTATTGGTTTCTTGACGCTGCTATCCAGAATACTGACATTTGGTAGACTCTTGTCATTCTTCCTATCTTTATCAGAAATCACATGATGATTATTTGCTAACTTTTCAGGATGATTAGTGTTCTTCACGCGTAAGTCAGCTGAAACCGAGTGACGCGAATCAGGTGGCTTTTGGTAAGGCTGTGGCAAACCGTGTTTAGAGTTGTGGTGCCCTGAACGAGGATCAGTTACAAGCCTTCTCAAAGAAACTTCTTTCAGATGATCCTGCATGAGCGATCTCCTATTCTCAGCTTGAACAGTTTCACTGGACGTCTTTGAGCTATAATTTCTGAATACACTCACCAAGCTAGACATAGAAACATTGGTAGAATGGCTATCAGGAGATTCATAACGATCGTCAATAACGCAGCCTGAATCAACAGATATAGACTGCTCATATTTTGGACGAGTAACATTATCCAGATGCTTATTGGGCAGCCCTGGAGGGAGGAGTGGCTTTTGTTGCAATATCTTTTCAGTGTGTTGCCCCTCTACATCGATGAAATCTGGGTGAGACATTCTCTTTACCTGAACATCCACTCTGTAACCTGGAGATTTGTTTCTTGGTTTCTTCATTCCTGGGTCAGATAAGCCAGGTTTTGATAATTTACCCATAGGACTATGAGAAACCACCCACTTGACAGCTTTCGACACAGCAACACAGAAACAATTGTCAATGCAAGAGACAGCCTTGGGTGCAACAGGTGAAACCTTGCTTCGCCCAGTGTTATCCCACCATCTCCGTAGCCTGTCCCAGTTGCAGCACATGATTATCAGCAGTATCACCAGCAGCAGAACAAGGATTAAGATGACAAACGCCGCAATTACGCCTGGAAAGAAAAAGTAGAAAACATTTAACGAGATGAAGTCTGCTGAGATTAAAGGAAATTATTCCAAATGAGTCACTTATTTTATTACTGCTTTAGAACACCTCTGAAGTCCACAATAAGAAAACGAAAAAAATGAGATGCACAATGAACATCAGAACTTGTCTCTCAGAGGGCAAACAAAAAGTCATTTAACAAGAAAAAACAGTGTGGGAGTTTATACTGACCTGGACTTTCTAACAAAGTACCAGATCTACCTGTCTCATCTAGAATGTCTTGGTTAACTTTAGGAGGACCAGTTGGTCGTGGCTCTTTACGTCTAGGAGGAACAGAGGTTGTGGGCCTCTTGGGAGGAGGCCTTGTTGGTTTTGGCCTTCTGGATCGAGGAGTCGTGGTAGTCTTTGGCCAGTTATAGTAAGGTTTTGTTGGTCGAGGAGGTTCTCTATAACGAGGAGTCGCAGGCTTTGGTGTGTCAAGTTTTGGTCTTGTTGTCAGTGGCCAGTTATTACGTGGGTTAGTTGTTACTGGGTTAGTTGGTTTCCGTCCTGGTGAGACAACAATCGGGCAGTTGTTACTTTCGATTAGTTACAGAAACTTGCATTGGATAACGAGGACATTTTAGAAGAAATGGGGAAAAGAGTCCTTTCAGAGGATGGTTTCCTTCAGATCAATGTAGAGTCCTCATCCATCAAATAGTTAATGTTTAGATGTTGTTCCAAAAGTCATTTGGTGCACATAGAAAAACTAAGTCGAAAGTGACAGAGAACAGAAGTTAACTGGAACATTAAAATGAAGAAAACAAATATTTACAACAAAAGATAAAATGAAGAAAACAAATATTTACAACAAAAGATAAAATGAAGAAAACAAACATTTACAACAAAAGATAAAATGAAGAAAACAAATATTTACAGCAAAAGATGTCACAAGCGAAGCACATGTGTTTGTCTAAATGGTTATCTGTTTTCCCTTGCTTGAGGCAAACGAAACCAATGAATTTTTACTAAAATATCTCAAGTGATAAAAAAAAATTAACTAAATAAACAGTAACATTTTAACAGACAAAATTCTATGAAAGGCAATGCAATACGTGGTCTGTCGATTTGGGGACTACTAAAAAAGAGACATAAAACTGCTTAAAACATCTTATGCTACTCTAACATAGTGTTTAATGTTACACAAGTTGCAAGTCTAAAGTCAAGCTTGAACATATATATATATATATATATATATATATATATATATATATATATATATATATATATATATATATATATATATATATTATATTCAGTATTCAGCTGTTCTCTCTAACATGGAATATGTACAGAGGAAAAACAACAGAAGAGCCTCTTGCAAATTCATATTTTAACTGCTGTATCATGGATGAAATAAAACTTAGGGTCCTTCCTTTCCAGCACCTCTTTCACACCAACTATCCAATCCTTTCTTTCCTCCTAATACTTCTGAATTATAGACTCTCTTGTGACTAACCTATCATTACACATTCTTCTTACAGGACCGAACCATCTCAAAGTACTCTGATCAATCCTTCCACTGAATTATAATGGAGACATTACACACCATCACCTCAGGCATACTTTTGCACTAAACCAGTCACTCTCTCTCTCTCCTACATATTCCAACATACTTCATTTCATCATATAAACTTTTCATCAACCTCAACAACTTATCTTCATTGCCATACATCCTTAATACCCTGCCCTGCACATGACTACTCTATTAATTTTACCAGTAGTTTTTCTAGGTGTTTGTACGCCACATACAGCTTTCTCCCTTTGCTTCTCACATACCGGCATACCATCTTCCCTGTCTAAGCCAATACTGTTCCTCACAAGTCAATCCTTCCGTCATGTGTGTGTAACATTTTAAACTGCCATCACAATTCCATAAGAAAATAAGATGTTGATTTATGACATTTAGTCAGTGTTTACATTATTTTGACAAATGGTGCTATTAAAGATCCTCTGTAACAAAGCATAAAAATTTAGTCATAAGTATTGCGAATTTGGGTCGACTGTATCCACATTTTTATTTTCTTTAGCGTTATTTTTTCATGTTTGGAGTGAAAATGTTGATAACAGTATTGAATGCAGTAGCAGATTTCAATTGGCAATGAAAAACAGACAGATATACAGAATAGCCAAGTGGAGATCTATTCATTATTACTGAGAAACAGGAAGAATGATAATGACCCTTAAGAGAAGGGGGCAAGTCATAGAGAAGTTGGAAAGTCATCGTGATTTTAAGGAGACGTAAAAATCAAGAGGACAGGTCGGCAATTTGAAGAGTAATTTGGACAACCACATTTTTCTCATGCAGAGATCAATGGGACTAGTAACCTGCGCCCTGACCTGGCACAGGAAAGTAAAAAGAACTGTTAATAAGGTGAGTAGTCTCGACCCAGAAAGAATCAAGAGACCTTCAGCCCCTCGAAGGATAACAGACTATAGCAATCAAGGATTGGGTACTTACCTCCTGAAGACCCTTCCCCGGCAGGTCCACTGTCATAGGACCCTCCGGACCCTGGTTGCGAGCAATCTGGAGGGGCATAACCTGGATTACAGTGACAGTGACCTTTGCTGTTACACATACCACGACCAGAGCACTTCTTGCTGCATTCTAACGCGTCGTCTGTCCCAGGAACCCGGATGCATTTCTGGTTGACACACATCTGTGTCATGAAATGAATTCAAAAGAAGAGATATTACACATGACAGCAAAAATAACTATTTGTCTTGTCAAAGTCAACAGCATTTTATATATATATATATATATATATATATATATATATATATATATATATATATATATATATATATATATATATATATATATGTATATATCCTCTAATATTAAGCATCCAATTTCACTCAATATCGAATTCAATATACCATGAGAATAACTTACACCCAGAGGGGAATTATAACTGACAAGCCGAATGGTCAAATCGACTGGTTTTCAGTGTTACCAAAACCCAGGTTCGAATCTCGACCGAGGCAGAACCACTTATCAATTACAATTCACCTTCCTGTCTCCACAACTAACACCATTTCGAGAAAGTCAGACTTCCACATTGGAGAGGATGTCGAGGCCTTCAGTGAAGTACCTTTGTGTTTCTTTCAAGACTCACCTTCCTGTCCCCACAACTAGCACCATCTGGGGAGAGCCAGGAATGCTTGGGGTAATGGCTTATATAACCTTCAACATATTGGCAAATAGAGGACTCCACCCACTGCTGGTTCACATGGTAAGATGTTCTTTCGCCGACTTCCACCTTTCCATAGCCATTATTGTTACAGTAGAGGGTCCCACATTTAAGTGCCCTGAAATAAAAGTCCCTTACATAGTTTACATAGTCACTTTTGGGATCATTCCTAGATAGTGACCCCCAAGGGTTTTCGGGGGTCGTTAACTAGGACTAATATTTCTTGGGGTTCATTATCTTTGTATTTATAGTGTTTTGTTTGTTTTTTACAGTAATCCCCAACGGGCTTGCACTAAACACGCCGCAAAGGTGGATACATACCGGGTTAAAACCCGTGGGGGTCACTCTAGGAAAGATCCCAGTTTTGTTATACATGTCTTAAGTAAAGACGGAGCTTACAGATTTTATATTCAAGCAAATGATACGAGTTTCTTACAAAATTTTATAAAATGTACTCTAATGCAAGTAGATGTATGTCATCGATATCACTGAATGATACATACTGGTCATCACAGTTAATATATTCCTTGGTGACCGGGTCCTGTCCACAATTACCATGTCTGTCATTGAGCTTGTTCAAGTCTTTGAAGCAGACTGCGTCTGCAGCTGTTGCTCCAGATCCCCACATTTTCTGGCAGCGTTCGTCATGAGCACCACATTTACCTTTGTAACAGTGTCCCTTTAAAGGGAAGAAAGTATATAATTAGGAATTTACAAGGAAACAGCATCCACTGCAATTGCAGAAATTTACAAGGACAGTGTTTCTACTACAATTCCAATCAGTTGACCACTTATACCTAAGCCTTGATGATTCATCATTTCCTAAAATATCATACTGTCACCAGCAAAATCTTCTTTCTGTCATCAACTTTTAATGTGAAATGATGGACAGCCTTAGTCATTACCTAAATTAAGTTTCAAGACTGTTCACTGACAAAGATGTAAGTACAATTCACCTGGCTATAGTAGCCACAATAAGAGCCATCGCCTTTGTGAACGTCATCAGGGCACCGTTCAGAGTCTCCAGAACAATACTCAGAAAGATCACAACTGTCTGATGCTCCACGGCAAACTCTTCCAGCTGTGTGTGGTTGGCAAGTCTGAAGAAGAGAAGTGTCCATGATGGATAATCTTCCTCAGATGAAGTTTAATTCACTGTTGCTCTTCAAGATTTCCATAAAGTTTCACTAACAGAATTATCCCAATGCCAAACAATGAATGCATGCATGACTATAGTACTGTGCTTTACCTAAGAGGCCTTTAATTCAAACTATGAACTAAAGAGATATAGTTTTGAAGCCACACTATGAAGAGAAATCCATTTCTTAAAAAAAAAAAAAAAAAAGAAGACCGAATTTGCAAGTTCCGTTATAAGGCCGCTGAAACAGTAAAATTTTCAAGCTTTATCATTATTTCATTAAAATCATTACCTGTATCTCAATCTCCTGAAAATTCGATTCCACCTAATAAATATTCCAAATTGATGTAGGTGCACAGCACCTTTGTCCTCAATGAAAACTTTGTTGAAATCCTAAAATGTTGAGGACTGAGGACGACAGTACATACTACATCTCTGAACTGTTAACGCTGAACCACAGACCAACTTACAGCTGTATTACAGCAAGCACCGGATGCACACCGAGCTCTAGGGGCGAAACGGCAAGTGGAGGGGTTACAGCAAGGGTTCTTGCAAAGCTCGGGTATGCCACAGTCACAGTCTTCTCCACTCTCCACGATTCCGTTTCCACAGACACTCCTGTAGCTTTCCGTCGGAATGTTCTTCAGGCAGTCTAAGTCATCAGTTTTCCTCATTGTCGCTATGTAGTTTTTGCTGCATATACTCCACTCTAGATCCAGAGAGCTATGTAAGCTGAGATAAAATGTAGAGTTATTACAATGGGGTTCTCATTTCACAGTGGCAAGTTTAATCCTGGCAAAACCACTCATCTATGATATACAATACCACGCAAAACAAACTATCACGCAAATGCGTCAGCACAAAAAAAAAAAAAAAAAAAAAAAAACAAACATGACATCTGTGTAAGATATTACATTTGAAATGAACTGCAAGATTATGGTTCTGAATTGTTGACGAGGATTTAACAACGACTGTAAACAATATGAAACAGCAGCAAAATCTTTGATTTTACATAAGCTAAGTAAATAAATCCGTGACTGAACATTCCCTTCAGTATTTATTAGATCACGAGTCTACTTCAGAAGTTCAAAAGAAGATGCAATGGATACAGTACTACCCTAATGCAATTCTCCTTGTATTTTAGTAATTTACTCACATGTTTATTCGTTCATTTATTAATTTAATTTATCTTTTTTCTAATAACTGATCTCCTCTTTCTGTTTCCCACTAGCTTCTGTTACTTCTTCCGAATGAACACAATATTCTTTGGAAGCTTGAATTTCATATCAATGGCCCCTGTGGGTTTATCCCTTATGAATAGGACTCATCTTCTGAATAATAAAAATAATAAAAATAGCAACCGTGTAAAAATACCGTAATGGCATTGAGCTAAGAAATCAGATGAAGCAAGTTCCAGTGCAATAATAAAACAAGTAAATGACTGTTATTTGAAAGTGGGAACAGCCAGGTCTGTATCTGAATAACTATTTGATGAATCAGTGAAAGACAACTTCCTTATTGCACCTTGTAGGCACCAATGAAAAATTAATATCTCAGGTTCTGACTCTGGAAAAGCGAGGATCTGAATATTATTGGCCTAGCGAGTAATGGTACATCTGTCTGTGATCTGCTCTGTGTGAATTTAAACTGTTGAAAGCATTTAAAGGTTGGAAACAGCTGAATAATTGTAACATGAAATCTACTCGTTTTCATGGCTGTAAAGACCAAGGTCGTCACTGAAACTGTAATTTACGTTTTTTGGCTTAGAAAGACCACTTAAAATCCTTGTGTTTCAAGGTCACATTATGCTATATGGTGCTTCATGTAAAGATTTTGTCATTACCATTCACAAGTAACAGTAGGACTATGGTTACCACGGCAAGAGAAGGCATCAAGGGTAACAAGTCTTTTGTACTGATTTTTATGCAGAAATGCTACAGCCTTAGATGAGTTCCAATAATCTGAAACAGAGAGCTCTCACCACTAAACCTGTCGCTAGAAATTGGGGACTCAGTGCTTGCCTACCATTTATTGTAAAATATTTTTGCCTGTCTTCACAATGTACTGACTTACTGATTTGGTAGAATGCTTCAAAGTTCATTCTGAACATTACAAATCCAAAAAAAATTCATCTGAGTGCAGAACTTATTTTGCCAGTGTCAAAACAAGATAATTTCTTCTCCATACTGCAATGAGATTTAGTATCTTCAGGATCTAGCTTACCTCAAAGATGGTTGCATTATGGAACCTTCATAGTCATCGCATCTCCCTATTCCTGGGACGTACTCCCCTCCTTCCGGACCGTCATGCTTCATCTTGAAGTTATGACCCATTTCATGGGCAAGTAAAAGCCCCACAATGGGGAAGTCATTGCTGACATCTTGGATAATGTTTACAGATCTGTCTTCGCTGAAAAAGAGACAGGGAAGCTGAGATTTAGCTTTACTGGCACTGTGGGTACAAACTGATAAAATTCAAAGACATGAATACCAGATGAAGAATTATTACAAGGAATATATATGCCTCAATCATACCTTGACTATACTAGGACATCTACAAAGCAAATCTCTGCTCCAAGTCTGCTGTGCACAGATTTATTAGACAAACACTGTATTGTGTGGCCAGTCTTTTTTCATCTAAGATTACCATGAATTATACGAAATTTGGAACAGACTAAATTTCTACCTCATGAATGATCACCATGACTTAATCTGGGAATACAAGCACATTACATATCAGTCTACTGCCAATCCTGTAATGTTAGTGACTGGAACATATCAGAGCAAAAGACTTGCATTTCCTATAAGTACACAATTACATTATTTAGTATAAATTTCGTTTTACCTTTCAATCTTTTATCATCGCTTACCTGCACATTCCACCGACGGAGGCGACGCCAGCACCATTTTCAATTTTTGTCCTTGTGGAGGAAATAGTTGATATTAGTGGATGATATTATACGTAACACCCAAATCTTATGAGTACTCTTTTATTCATATTATATACTGGATTCATGAAAAATAGTTGAAAAATGGAGATAAAAATAATTACCTAATTATCATTAAGAACTTTTCTTTTGTAGTTTCTAGAATAACGCTGAAATAGTCTAAATTCACCTGTTCCTAGTCATGTTTTGACAATTCATTAGCAATGTAGCCCCAACTCTCCTAATTCTAGCTTTCCCACCCTGATGCAAGGGTAAGAATAATAAATGACTTATTCCCTTGTTATCATACTGTAAATATTTGGTATACTTCGACCTAAAGATAAGGATCAAATATGCCCTATTCTACTCTTTTCTTGTAACATAAAACGATCTCTGGTAAAATATCATACTCACGTGATAAGCATGACGTTGTCATTGAGCTTCCTAGGGTCATTCTTGATCAAATTCTCCCTGTACTTATTGATGGAGTTTAGTGTTTGTTCCTTCGTAGGGTAAACGTTGGCCATGTTGCCTGAACTCCACAACTCAACGTCGGCCAAAACCACTACAACGCCGAGAGGAGCAAATACCTGTAAATAGGAGGCCAAGCTATCATTTTTTCGGCTTTCATCAGCTACTTTGTTTCTATGGAATGGAGAGTTTATACTGTGACACACTCAGGTCACAAGATGCATTTGTTTATTAGGGGAATAAAGCTTCTTTCAAACCATACATTGCGATTTACCCTTCTGCCTGACTAGTGACACACTTGGCACAAGTTCACGAACAGCTCCCAATCTCTAACGTGCTCTATTTTTCTGTGTTCTGTTTTAATTAACATTCGATGAACTGAAGATTTATAGCAATGCTTGAATGGTTAAATCCTCATGAGGCCAAGTTAGAAGTTTTGGCTGCTATTTCACTACAATATTAATTCACTTACCATGTTGGCGACCCCAACAATTTTGGCAATTCTGTCGATTGTTCCTCCACGGTACTTCTGACAAAAGTCGTAGTCTGCTATGGCAACCAGTTCGACAAACAGCGTATTTTTGTCTGTCCACAGGGGGCCGTGGAGGGTGATGGCTTCTCGACGAACCTGCAGTTAGTTCGTTATCTTGAAAATCAGGTAGAATGATAGACAGCTAGCTAGATGCATAAGATAACCTGGCCACAGTTATAAAAACAGACCATTTAACTACACGTCAGACAGACATATAGACTTACCTACTTTCAATATTTGTACAGACAGATACAAAAGCAAAATTTAGCTACTCTCCGCACACACAGAAAGGTAAGTAATGATTTATTCTTTTCTAATAAGAGTCCTTTGAATATATATATATATATATATATCTATCTATATATATATATATATATATATATATATATATATATATATATATATATATATATATATATATATATATATATATATATATATATATGTGTGTGTGTGTGTGTGTGTGTGCGTTTTTTTTTGTAATAACCAGAGCAAAATCTAATGTTGCAGGAAGCAATGGAGATGCCTTTCAAAATGAAGAGTACTAAAGGAATCACAGACACAAAAGATGGCTGTTAGCCAAAGCAGAGCTACAACTCAATCTGTTTATGTGGATGGTTTCCCTTCTCTAAATTCTTGCAAGGGCTGCATAAACAACACAAAAAGGAAAAGAGGAATGAAGTTTACTCCCTCGTGGACGAATAGTAAGCAAGAGAAGACAGAAAGCGCGAACGATTACAAATTGAAAGTTTACTTCTTCGATGCGGAATGGAAACCAATTTTGTTTCTTTCCCGAATTCCAAGAGAAAGTAAAATAAAAAAAAACGAAAATGTCTTACTCTTACTAAAAATAATAAAATCATGCATGGAATATACTTATGAACGACTTAAAGCACTGACATTTTACTTCCTGAAGAACAAAAGACAAATTGAACACAATATTACTAACTCAAATGTCAAGTGGCAAAACAAATTAAAATGGCGGTTTACTTAACAAAGTGAAGGCGACAAAAAATGGCAATTTTGTCTGAATTAAATGGCAATTTTGTCTGAATAAAATGGCAACTTTGTCGGAACAAAATGTACATTTTTTTCAGAAAATGGTAATTTTGTCGAAACAAAATGACAAGTGTGTCGAAACTAAAAGTTAATTTTGTCAAAACAAAATTGCAATTTTGTCGAAATAAATAAACTGTGACCTACGGGTGACTGACTACGCAATAAACAAGTAAAAAATGCGCCGAACTTTCTTCGGCGCAGTCGAGTTTTCTGTACAGCTTATAATGCTGTATGAAACTTTCAGCCACGGCCCATGAAACTTTTAGCCGCGGCCCATGAAACTTTCAGCTAATGCCCGGTGGTGGACTGTGTTGTTGGTACCTATAGCGCTGCCAGACGTACGATTATGGCTAACTTTAGCTTTAAATAAAATAAAAACTACTGAGGTTAGAGGGCTGCAATTTGGTATGTTTGGTGATTGGAGGGGGGGATGATCAACATAACAATTTGCAGCCCTCTAGCCTCAGTAGTTTTTAAGATCTGAGGGCGGACAGAAAAAGTGCGGACGGACAGACAAAGCCATCTCAGTTTTCTTTTACAGAAAACTAACTACAAAAGCAAAATTCCTATCGATCAGGAATGCGGTAAAAGAAAAATTATGTTATCGACTATACTGAAAAAATCTTCAGAGTAAAAACAAAAAATAAAAGAAAATTGGCGATTAACTCAATGAAATACCGCATAAAATAACTAAACAAAACGATGACCAAGTCATGAACGTTGGAGGAAAGCAAACAGTATTGATGGCAACCTAAAAGTCGGTTCATTGATAACCAAAATAGCCATCAATTAAATGAAAGTATACCCTATCAATAAATCTATAAAAAAAATAGAGAAGTCATTACGAATGCTTTAACAAATAATGATAATAAAAAAATGTTGAATATGCCGACTTACCCGTGAATGGAGGTCTGCCGTTTCTGGAATCCATACATCTTCACCTTCGGCGTCAGAAACAAAATTGGAATGATCTGAA
Source organism: Macrobrachium rosenbergii (assembly GCF_040412425.1). Taxonomy (NCBI): domain Eukaryota; kingdom Metazoa; phylum Arthropoda; class Malacostraca; order Decapoda; family Palaemonidae; genus Macrobrachium; species Macrobrachium rosenbergii. Next base: position 13,223,386 of record NC_089794.1, on the reverse strand, counting down.
AAGCAAAACCAAACAACGGGCTTTTACTCTTTTAAGAAGAGAGAGAGAGAGAGAGAGAGAGAGAGAGAGAGAGAGAGAGAGAGAGAGAGAGAGAGAGAGAGAGAGAGAGAGAGAGGTTACCTCGTCAACAGAGGACAATAAATTTAAGTATATACTCACAGTGAAATATAAATTTCTTAATTACAATACAGGCAGTAAAGGAGAGAGAGAGAGAGAGAGAGAGAGAGAGAGAGAGAGAGAGAGAGAGAGAGAGAGAGAGAGAGAGAGTAATCTATTTACAATTAGAGACCAGTTTCTCACATGCAGGAGCATTTTTCTAAGTATGCTTAATGGTTAATGCAACAAAAACAAAAAGAACTTACTCTTCCGTTCGTGTTTCAAATATGCGACACCATTATCTTCTTCTGCGCCTGTTCCCACGTTCGTTTCAGCCACTTCTTTATAATTGCAGTTTACGACTTCATCTTCCCCATCAACACGAGCAGCATCACCAGCATCATCATCTCCCTCTTCTAGTATTTCATCTTCTCGACGAGACTTCATTGTTGACATTAGCTTCTCCAGCGACGTTTCCACAAGGTGACTTGACTTGGGGTCACTTGACTCTGGGTTACTCTGCATTGTTCTGGTCACCTGGGGATCTTCTTCTTCTTCTCCTGCTTTCGTTGCCTTTGCCTCTTTTGGGTCGACATCTTGACTAGCTGGTGATGTCACGAGAGTGGCACTTCCGTTTGCTATAGCAGGTAATTTGCCGTCAATCACCCGTGGCATGGAGGTGGTGAAAACATGAGAGGGGGCTGTCTTCGGTGACAGAATAACAGTTGGGGTTTCAGGGTGCCGTGACGTCACTCCAGATGACGTCACTTCGAGGCCATGAGCCGACAAGGGTCCCACTGTGACAACGCTCAAGAAAATGGAAAAGAACGAGATGTAACTGAAACAGGGAAGAAGAAGAAAAGGAAGACGAGGAAGTGGAAGAGGAGATAGGAGGAGAGGTGTTCGTGGCATATTTCCCGATTTGATCATTGGGTCATTTGATAATTTAAAAGTGATTTAATTAATTCATTTTCTCATGTTACGTCTTCATCGGCTTCGCGGCCATTACTTCATGATGGCTCTACTCAAGACTTTGTGTGTGTGTGTGTGAGAGAGAGAGAGAGAGAGAGAGAGAGAGAGAGAGAGAGAGAGAGAGAGAGAGAGAGAGCTATCTCGTTTTGCCTGCTGGTAGTTGTCAATCTTTCCCCTGCAAAGTAAGAAAACTCTTGCAATAAATTTATATATATAAATATTTATTTTGTAAACTTTTCATAAAAATTAATAAAAAATATGAACTTTAAATTTGCTCTCAAGAGTTACCGCCTACTGTGAGCCTTGAAATGCGTATTATAGACAGCATTTAGCTATTTTCAGAGTTCCTTCGACTATAACTGCATTGCTTTACTTTTCACCTGGTTCAGCTAGTCTCTCCACACATTTCAGTTGTCCAACTTCGACATGAAAGAACAAATCATTCGAGTACGCCCTTAATTATTAAAACCGTGAACTATGACTCAGAGGTCTCATTAAACTGCATAATATAATAATAATAATAATAATAATAATAATAATAATAATAATAATAATAATACCTTGAAATAGCGAATGAAAGAGTTTGTACACAGAAATGTGTTGTTATGGATATGCTTTTTTCAAATTTAATTTTTGCTTTTTGTATGTTATTATACCCTGAACACACAAATAATTAAAACAAGTAAGTTCTTGCTTCCTGATTGTATTGTATATAAAACATCCAGTCACCATAATATAATATATATATATATATATATATATATATATATATATATATATATATATATATATATATATACACACATATATATATATATATATATATATATATTTATAAATATAAATATGTATATATATATAATATATATATGGGTGTATAGAAAACCGCTGGAAAAAAGTAAAATTATAGATATGTACCAAGTGCTTTCATGCATTACGTGCACATCTTCCGGGTACATGTAACCCTGAAGATGTGGATACAATACGCACAAGCACTTAACACCTGTCCATTGTTTATTTTGTATATATATATATATATATATATATATATGTGTATATATATATATGCATGTATGCATATATATAATTTCATACAATTTTTCAATGGAAGCAGCCCCAGAAGTTGCTGCCCATCTAAGAAACAAGATAAATGTTACTGCCACATTCATATTTTAACTCCTGAATACTACATAAACCCCAGAGCAAATATCTTTCATAATTTCAGCAGCTTATACACCTACACGAAGACTCACTCCCATTTTGTTGAATCAACCTACGCACACTGCACCTTTCGATCAACTCTGTATTGCACACATTCTCTCCCTTCCTTTCATTTCATTTCATTTGTACAGCATGTCCTAAGCCTTTTCATCAGCCTATCATTCTCCATTCTTTCTATATGACTTATCATCTCGATTCACTGATCCAACCTTTCACCTATACTCAGATTTTCACCAGTTCTATGTACCTCCACGTTTCTTACGTTTTCAGTTCCTTTTACTCCACTTGTACAACACAAACAATCCACCCCTACATCTTCAGCCTCTTGTCCCATTCATATTCAACATCGACATTTCCATTTTAATCTTGGTTTCTACAGACACTCTAATGTTCCTCCCAATCTATTGCAAAAACCTTGCTGCCTTCCTGGCTTCACCCACTCTGTGACTAATTTTTTCTCTCATCCTGCCATCATCATGATATGTTTACTCCCAAACGCCTATATGAATCAATTGCTCCCAATCGGCTACCATCCATATCAACATTCTTTATTGCATCTCCCTGGTTTCCAATTCTGCTCATAACCTTATTGTCGCTCATGTTTAATCTAGGCTTTCTCGTCTTGTGAACACTTTTTAAATCATTCACAAGTTTTTTACAGTTTCACTTCATTATCTAAAACCAATTACCTATCATTTCTCCAGCTTCTAATATTCCATCCGCTGAGATATTAAATAGCCACATTGCACACCCTTGTCTCAGTACAATTTTTACACCAAACTAGTCACTCTCTCGTTTACAAATTTGAACAATCTCTTTATTATTTGTTCCTACTCCTTGGTTTCCAATTCTCCTCATAACATTACTTTCACTCACGTTTAATCTATGCTTCCTCGTCTTGCAAATACTTTTAATATCTTTCACATGTTTTTTGCAATTTCTCTTTACTATCTAAAATCAATTGTCTACCATTTCTCCAGCCTGTGATATTATTCCATCCATTAAGATATTAAATAGCCATATAACACACTTGTCTCAGCCCAATTTTTACACCAAACTAGTGACTCTCTCGTTTAGAAATCTGAATAATCTCTTTACTTTCATCATAAAAGCTTTTTATATTTCTAGGCAATTTGTCTTGTATATCAAATATCCTGAACGCCTAACATATTGCCTCTAAATCAGTTCTATAATAAGCTTTCCATAGGTCCATTTATTCCACATGTGGCCTTTACTCCTTACTTTCCAACTCCTCACATAATTATTTCATATGAAACACATGATCTGCACACCCTCTTTCTTGTCTGAACACACACTGTTCTGCCCTACTAATCCTTCTGTCATGCATCTTACTTTCTCACTCAAAATCCTGCTATGTACTTCTCCATTAACGTTATGAACAAATAACTCATAGTTTCCTGTAGCACCTTTACCCTTACAAGCAGACAGATAGATAGTTATTCTTTGGAGGCCAGAGTAATCGAATCATCATCGTTTACGCCCCCGATCTAATAATCGAAACATTATACTCCCTCCCTCTCTCTCTCTCTCTCTCTTTTAAACAGAGCCTCAGGCAAACATATAAACGTTATCAACACCTCGATTAGATGGAGATAATATTATGTGCTGACTAACACTAAAGCTTTAATTGTTGCCACTTTAACTAGTGCAAGTTAAGTGACAATCGCTTTTATCGTCTTGTCATCATAAGAATGTCGTTGCTACCGATTATTTTGACTGTCAGACGTTTGACGTCACTCCCTAAACAATGAATAGTTCTGACATTTTACACTCCACTTCGATATACTCTGCATAAAAGAGAATCGTGCACAGGCACACGCACATATATAGTGTGTGTGTGTGTGTGTGTATATATAAACTAAAGCTTGAAATGCGGAATAAAACTGAAAAACCCCTTTAAATAATACAAGAAAAGTACAAAATTAAAAAAAAAAACATAAAAACCTCTGTACTACACAACGCAACCACGAAAATCATTGAATAGGTTGAAGACCAAGACTACAAAAGAAAAAAGCCTATTCCTAAGAATGAATAATTGTTATTTATACACAAATTTTTAATTTTGTTCTTTACAACTTTCCTCACACTCATCCTGAATAATTTTTTTTTCTTAGAAATCACAAACTGATGAAATGAACAGTAGAGAATACTCACATGAACTTGAAGTTTCACTCCACTCGGTAAAAATCACTAACGAAATAAAACAACTAACTATTAAAAAAAACTCACACGAAAAAACTAACCATCAGCGCTTTCCTTCGCTCATGTCAATGGCCGTTTGACAGATGACCATGTGATCGACTTCGAGCAGCCCGTTCACAAAATATCTCTCTCTCTCGGTCTTAGGACTCTCAGATGCCCAAGGCTGGCTGCATTGGCTTACACAACCACACTCCCTTGGGCACTCCCCAATACTGGGGCATCAGAGTGAGCGAAGTTAGCGTGTGGTGCCTCCCTCGGCCAATCCCCTCGGAGGGCGGCAGTACCACTTCCCCTCGGGCAGACCCCTGATGTGCACTGAAACTGTAGTCTGTAGTTATGGTGCAACTGTCCTCTCGGTGCCATAGTTCAGCATTATTTCTGGCAAACTTATACCCTTACTCATGCACATACACATGCAAGGGCATATATGTGAATATAGCTAAACACACACACACACATACACGCACGCACACACACACACACACACGTGCACGTACACATGCGAGCGGGCATAAACACACTTCCTCGATTATCATATCAGATAAAGTACATGATTCGTTAATCTTCTTCTTGTACCTTTTTTAACAACTTAAGTGCATCCTCTCTTTGCTTCTGTCTCTCTCCCTTTCGGCTTCCACTTCCTCTTTCAACCTCCATCTCTCTCTCTCTCTCTCTCTCTCTCTCTCTCTCTCTCTCTCTAATAGGAACATTGAGAATATTGGCAGCATTTGTTTACTTCCTCTGGGTTTGGTTGTTCGTCATCTCGCATCTGGTTTGAGTTTTTCAGAAGCGAGTTCCTTGCAAACAATATTTTTTTTCTAATCAAAGGATATTAATCCATTTTAAACACCCTCGAATGAAAAGACCTATTGCTTCAGTTATCTTAAAATATAATCATTGTTGTACAGCGATCGTTGCAAGATGATGTCTTTTCATTTCTTGGTTAATATCCGTGGTACGGCCCAGTCCTTCAGAAAACCTTAAAAAGATGACTCACATTGCGTACTGAAAGACTCATCTTAGCCAGCCACACAAGACCTAGCCCCACGTGGATTCAAAGGAGGCTTGTCAGGAAATAGCTTTAGAATAAAAGGGAACTTTTATTCTCAATTTATTATTGTCTTGATCGTCGTCCAAAGGCACAAACAGAGGGCACACTTCTCAGCGCAGGCGCAGAGGAAGTGAACCTCCTCATAGACCCATATCGGCAATAGGACCACTCGTCTTCATTCTTATCTCTTTATCTTTATTATCTCCATCCTTCGCAGGATCACCGGCTAGAAACCTCAAGCAGAGAATGAAGGCACAGCTGTCTGTCTGTCTGGCTTTCATGTAACAGAAGCCTCCTTCTTGAGAGGCAATACTATAAAAATGAAATTAAACTCTTTCTTGTGGGAATGGAGAGCCTAGTCCTAGACCCATACGACGATAAACCGTTACTTCTGACGAGACTTTCTTTTGTTTAGACGTTAGTTGAGTCATCGACAGATGTACCCGTTGTTCAGGAATACCCTTGTCTTCCCCCCTACCCCTCTGACAAATCCCTCCATACCCAGGGCTTCTTTCTGTACCCACTCTAAGACAACATCCCCCTCCCCCATCCCTCCTCCCACGGGTCCAACACCAAGTTGGCTGGCTGCTCAGAATACATGTTTATGAAGTCAGTTAATCCGTAACTATCTCTGGCGTCGTGTGACTTTTATTAACCGTTTGTAACAAGCGAGAGATTTCTGAAAGGGGTTATACTTTCGTCCTTGACATTACCACAACCTCATCATACAACCTCAACGATATTAAACCTTTCCCCACCCACCAACACCCTCACCCCCATCAAAAACACGCCCCCTCCCATTTTGCATGTTTGCATGAGGAAGAACTCCCAGCTAATGAACATGTTTGGCTGTTTATCTTGGTAATAGCGTCAGAGATGATTCAGAATGTAAACCAAGAGATTGCATGATGGCCCAAGGTCATCTAGAACGAGACGCCTTCCTGAAATGGAAAAACACACAAAAGTTCTTCTTTTGTGCAACATCATTTCCATTTTAAGCGTGCGGTTAAATAACAAAGATTATTACTTGATTGTTTTTCAAGATAAGAATAGAGACACGCAATGAAAATAATGAGCAAGAGAATACAACAACGGAAAGTTTTATAACCAGTGTTGATTTTATAGGACACTTCACTATGCCTTCCCCAAATACCTGATGACTCCAGGTGAGGTTTATTTCGGAATTCTTTCATGAAATATAACAGAGTTTTGAAAAATAACGAAAGCCAGAAACGATAATCAGAAGCGTCAAACAAACAAATAATGCCAATATTGTAAAACAAAGGTTACTTAGTCTATTCTTAGACTTCATTAGCAACGATGACTAAAACAGACCAGTGTAAAGACTCGGTCTCCGAAATAGATGATGATGATGATGATGACGATGATGATGATGGTTGTTATTATTATTATTATTATTATTATTATTATTATTATTATTAAAAGATACACGTACTGCAGAAACTCAAAATTTTGGACAGACACAACTAAATAATAAAAAAGGCTTCGGGAAAGGAAATAGGAACAAAGTCAAGCAAAGAGTAGACTTTGTAATCGTATCTTAGACTTTCATTGACTCCAAAAAAACTTGAGAACTAAGGCTTCTTAAACACATGGAGGAAAATTTAAGAACAGCCGTGGGCAAATAACCACCACAAAAAGAAAAGTGGGACTGAATTGGGCTCATAAACGTGATGAAAAGATGTTAAATTTAGGAACAACTGACGTGGGCTGACAAACGCCAGAGGAAGAGATAGAACTTGATAACTAACTTGAGGAAAGGAATACAGTAAAAAAAAATAAATTAAAACTGACGTGTTATAATAAAAGCCAAGAAAAAAACTTGAGAACTGACGTGTGCTGATAAACATTAGAGAAATAAGAAAAAAACCCCAAGAGCATCATTGCAAAGCCCATGTTTATCTGGCAAATTGTGTACATAACGGTTTTTTAAGCCCAGTTTAGGTGAAGGTATCGCCTCTCCTGTATACATCCATCGTTCTGTTTAGAATTCTGTCTGTCTACGTACGTCAACAAGTGACAGCAGCCTTGGGGCATTTTAGGGCCTTGAAATTATTATAAGAAAATTATTATTGTTATCAATATTATTATTATTATTATTATTACTTTAGTTCCATGAAAAAATAACAAAACGCAGATGAATTATAGACAATATATAATGCTCTAAATTAGCTATGATAGATATATTTGTTGAAAAAATAAATTCTATTTAGAAAACCCCAAATAAAATTGAGGTCACCATGAAAATATATATATTATATATATATATATATATATATATATATATATATATATATATATATATATATATATATATATATATATAGTTCATATATATATGTATATATATATATATATATATATATATATATATATATATATATATATATATATATATGTATATGTATGTAATGTATGTATAAAACGAGGAGGCAACCAGGATTCGAATGCCGAGCAAGGACGAAGAGACATGAGCACTTTCCCGTTAAACCCCCGTCCCCTTGTTTAACTGAACGGTGCATCGAGTTGCTGGAGGTCAGTCAGCTACTGAGGGAAGTTGGCAGAACTAGAAAAGGGAGAAGGGTACTTAAAAACAATTAACTTGACGTATATTAGTCATCTGCTCCTCTCTCTATCTTTTGTCTATCTTGCAATTCTCTGTTATAATCTTTGTGGTTTTTCCAAGAATTGATTAACTCTGTTTTACAATTTCTTTGTTTTTATTCCTGGGATTCTTTTTCTCGGTATCACTCTGGGTATTTTCTTAGTGTCTTAAGCTTCTCCTTCTTCTGTTTTGCTTTGTGCTCATTCTTCACCGTCTCCTTTTTCTCTTGTTTATCGTCGTCTACCTCACATTTTTACCATATTTCTATTTCATTACTGTTTTTCTATTATTGTTTCAACTCCCTTCTTCTCATCTACTAGCGGTCTCCAATTTAGTCTTTTACCCATTCTATTATTCCTCCCATCATCTTTCTTTCTAATCCTCTGTCTAATCCTCTTTTTAATCCGATTCGAAACTGGAGATTTCTGAAATCCGGCTCATGCCTACTCGGGAATGACATCATATCCCGAAATTTATTTTATCTAATCATCATTTCCGATAGTCAGATTCATTGCTGTCCGGAGAGGATGTTTTTTCTCCGCCGCTGTTCTCCTAGATTATAAACACACGCACATATATAATATAAATCAACAGAACAGCTAGAACTAAGACTGAATTTTTTACTTAATATTCTGCTGTGTAAAAAAGAATAGTCCATAAGGCGTAATATTTCCGTAAAAATTTTACTTCTATTTAATATCTTTGTATCGACTGCAGGCACAAAGACATTATCTTATTTATAAAATAGAAAAGTTGTGTTAACTATTTTCGTTAAATATGTGTACCTTTCGGGACGTAAATACAGCATATCTCTTTACAGATTACAACCAAGTATCAAATCAGAACTAATAAATAAAGATATAGCAACTAATGAACAAACATAATCGCATATAAACTGAAGATGACATGACAGTAGATAAAAAATATGGAATGTCTAAATGTCAAATAACATCCGTGATTGAAGGAAAATTATTTTGTGGTGACGTCACAGCAGTGACATCTACGTGGCAGGAAGAGAATCGTTTCATGCTAAAGTTTAATGAAAAGAAGGAAAAGTAAGTACTCCCGTTTCCAAAACTTTTGCAGAGGCCCTGTTGCCTTCCTTGTTCCGCCTAGGCAAGTCATTTACCTCTCAAGATAGAACACAACAAACTCTCTCTGGATCTATCTATCCCTCGCGCGCGCACTTACACACACACACACACACACACACACACACACACACACATCATCTAACACAGACAAGACACCCATATGTACATAATAATAGTCCTTATAGGAATGGAATTTACATAATTTTCTTCACACTCTTAATCTGTATAATAAAGAAATTAAAATTTATATAATTAACAGGTCTCTCTCTCTCTCTCTCTGTAGCGGACACATCAGGATAGTTGACATTTTCTCACATCAACTCATTACCTGAAGAGTCGAAATAAATTAGGCTTATGGTTATATCAAAATCACTCAACTCAGGATGTAAGGTCATTGACCTATTTGCCTCTACATGATAGGCTGTTACCTCTTAGGCCTAAACTGGTGAAGTGTGTGTGTGAGAGAGAGAGAGAGAGAGAGAGAGAGAGAGAGAGAGAGAGAGAGAGAGAGAGAGAGAGAGAGAGAGATTTTACGTAACAGAAAGATTTCCCAACTACAGATAAAATGACATAAACATTCAGCTTCTCGCCGGATGTGTATACCTGTAAACTTCGGTCCCTTCCCTCGTTAGCATACCGATATAAAGATAAATAAATAAATAAATAAATGAATTATATATATATATATATATATATTTATATATATATATATATATATATATATATATATATATATATATATATATATATATATATATATATATATATATATATATATATATATATATATATATATATATAGTAATCGAGGAAGAGCCCCATGTGCATATATATTTCACAACATTAGCCATTTCTTACATATATAAAGTAGGCCCATCAGCAACACATCGAAACATTTCCCCTAGCAACCACTGAATCATAAACATCGGTATCATCATTACACACACAATTTGCCCTAACTAATTTATAATTTTAAAAGCATAGCATTTAACAGCTAATAATAATGATATATATAACTCATAAACATCGATATATTTTATATATATATATATATATATATACCCTACCTAATTTATAATTTTAAATATATATTTAACAGCTAATATATATATATATATATATAATATATATATATACCTACTAATTTATAATTTTTATATAGCATTTAACATAATAATAATGATATATATAACTATATATATCGATATTATACACATATATATATATATATATATATATATATATATATATATATATATATATATATATATATATATTATTTATGCCTAACTAATTTATAATTTTAAAAGCAGAGCATTTAACAGCTAATAATAATGATATATATAACTCATAAACATCGACATACATATACAATATATATTTATATTTGTGTGCCTAACTATTCTGTAATTTCAAAACCATAACATTTAACAACTTTAAAAAACGAATACAGGAACTCACCCTTGAGAGAGAGAGAGAGAGAGAGAGACAGACTCAGGCCGCGTTCCTTATGCTAAAACGTCCCCTCTTGACGCGCGTTCCCCTGCTCAGATAACCGGACGGTTCCCGTACGGTGACACCTTTTAAACTGAGGTTATCTGCATCTCGGTACACTCTTTAAACGGATGCTTGTCTGAAAACGGCGATTTTCGTATTTAGACGAGATTCTCATTGATGAAATTGTTGTATTCAATATATCGTGTCATTTCTTTTGACAAGAACTAATCATCTGAAACTGTGCAAGTATATGAGAACATCTACAAAAATCTGACTTTTTATTTACAGTACATTGTAAGGTGCCTGTTTTTACAATTATATTTTCATGTTTTCGTACGAAGTCAAGATAAACCTTTTCTCTGACAAGTAGTCACGTACTTGAGGACAATAATTAGCATAGTTATAAACATCTCATAAAGAAAAGTTACATAATTTACCTACAAATTCTTCTTAACTGTATTAAACAGATTTTTTGGAAATCAACCAAGATTCACTTGTCTCACTAATCAGTATACAGTATCGTCATGATGTAAAATCATCGTTTTTGTATTGATTTTGTATGATTATGTGCTAAATGTAACCCGTAAGTCCGCTCTGATAACCTTGAAAGATCTCATTTGCATATGAACTAGCAAGTGAAAGCGACTCGAGGGGATCACAGAAGATTTAAGAAATGACATGTGAGTAATATATCCTGTATATGTATATATATATATATATATATATATATATATATATATATATATATATATATATATATATATATATATATATATATATATATATATATATATAGGCAAACTGGAGTAACGGAAAGGCGTTCTTTTTTCTTTATCCATATAATAATACGCCGACATTTCACGTATCTTGATACATTTTCCAGGCTGAAAAGCGGTGAACTTAAACAGTAATTGGGTATAAACAGTAAAAGGTATACGTAATTACTGGTTAAGATCATCGCTTTTTCAGCCTGCAAATTGTATCAAGAGATACAAAACGTCGGCGTATTATTAAATGGCTAAAGAAAAAACAACGCCTTTCCGTTACTCCAATTTGCCTGGTGTTTGAGTGTCTGCTACTATCTTCATTTTTTACAAATATATATATATATATATATATATATATATATATATATATATATACATATACATACATATGGCATTAACGGAATGTCACTCATATATATTGTGCACATTTTCTGATTCGTATTCTACGGGACAACTGTTAACCGCATATGCAAAAATATCACTCAAACTCATACACGTTTTTGCAATCAACAGAAATACGTAATGGTACCTAAAAACGTTTTTGAAGTGCAAAGTTATAATAACCTCCTACTTACTGTCTATTGAACTGCTGTAATAATAATAATAATAATAATAATAATAATAATAATAATAATAATAATAATAAATTTTAATGAACAGTATGGCCGTCTAAATGCCGTTTAGTTTGTATTGTAGTTTCTGAATCTCTCGAATGAGTTTCTTTGGAGCAGCAGGTAAATAATAATAATAATAATAATAATAATAATAATAATAATAATAATAATAATCTGCTTGTCATGAAATCTCCCTCACCAACACGGGTTGGATCCGATGAGAGTCGAAGCACTTTGGATGCGTTCTGTTGAACGCTTAAGCACTGAATTATGTACATAATGGTGGGTTAACTGTTGTTGGTTAAAACTAAGGCGGAAAGACGTGAATGCTTACTAAGGTTTACAGATGAACTGTGAATGATTAAATATCATTCAATATGCTTTTTGTATTTCTCTTTACCTTCTCATACTTCCTAATGAGCACCATATTCTTTGGAAGCTAGAATTTCAAGTCAATGGCCTCTATGGGCTTGTTCCATATGAATAGGGTCCATCTTCTGAATAATAATAATAATAATAATAATAATAATAATAATAATAATAATAATAAGAAGAAGAAGAAGAAGAAGAAGAAGAAGAAGAAGAAGAAGAAGAAGAAGAAGAAGAAGAAGAAATTATAAATGTGATGTGATTGTGTATATCATCCATTTATAAAATAAAGCAAAATAAAGGGGTAAATATAAAATAAGAATATACAATTTTCTGTTACAAAATACACATAACATAAAGCAGGTCTTAAAATAAATAACAGTTTACACTCTTCCGTTTTAATACAGTAAAAAAAAGTTTCATAAATCGGAATGAAAAGCACACATTCCCCAACCATTAAAAAAACAATTGTAAGCAAATGAACTCACCAAGTTTAAACTCTTCATACACACCCATTCAAAACACCCGAATGAACGCTACTATTCATCACCCAAAAGTAGACTTTGCAGAGCCTTCAGACTACTCACAGTGCATCTTACGCTCGTAACGGCCTTCTTAAGCGAAGATTCGCGAATAGCGGAAGCTATTAATCTAGCAACTGGTGTCGATTGGAGCGTAACTGCAGACTGCTGGGGTGGCCTGAGTCATCCATTTCCTTATTTTAGGAGGGGATGGGTCCGCTCTGAGACTCTCTCTTTCCCGCTTTGGCTAGACTTTGGAATCATAACCCGGTATTTATTTTTTTAAGCGATTTATTTCGTCTCCTCTACTCTAGGAGTGATTAGCGATGGCTATCTCAAGAAAGTATAAGCTGTTTCTTTCATCTTCTGAATCCTCGGAGTGATTAGCGATAACTATCTTGATAGAGTAAGCTTTTTTCCATCCTCTCTATTCTATGATTGATTATCTTAATATCGTAAGTTGTTTCTTTCTTCTCAACTCTACGATAACTATCTTAAAATGTAAGCTGTTCCTTTCATATTCTCAATTCTATGAGTGATTAGTGATAGTTATCTTAATAAAGAAAGCCGTTTCTAGGGAGATTAGCGATAAATATCTTAAAATGTAAGCTGTTTCTTTCGTATTCTCAATTCTAGGAGTGATTAGCGATAATTATCTTAATAAAGTAAGTAATTTCTTTCATCTTCTGAATTCTTGGAGAGATTAGCGATAACTATCTTAATAGAGTTAGTTGTTTCTTTTAAATTCTCAATTCTCGGAGTGATCAGTGATAATTATCTTAATAAAGAACGCTGTTTCTTTCATTTTCTGAATTCTTGGAGAGATTTGTGATAAATATCATAATAAAACATGGGAATAATTAGTAATAACTATCTTAATAAAATATTCTTTCTTCCTCTCAATTCTGAAAGTGATTTGTTGCCTAATTTAATAACGTTATGATGACTAGGTTATAGAAAATTTTGATGCCTTTTGCTGTCAGTGAGATCGCTAATTTAAGGTAAATAGTGGCAATTATCTTCTAGCTAATTATTCCTAAGTATTCCAGTGCCTAATGATAACTATCTTAAATGGCTCAATGATAGCTATCCTTAAGTTACCGAAAGAGCGAATAGAATTTAATAATCACCATAGAAGGAGTAATGAACACTATGTGAATAGAGAAAAACTATCTTGAATTAATCATCATAAATTTTATAGAAAGCGACAATTTTAGAATGAATAAAGATCACACTATCTTGAAGACACAGGTCAATATTACGGTAGCATTTACAGAAAAAAAAAAAACCGAGACAGACAACATTTTCAAGATTTCTTTCTTTTAAATACTTTATTATCAATTTCTCTGGTTTTTAATAATTTCTGGAAGAGATTTCAAACATTTCATTATTATTATTATTATTATTATTATTATTATTATTATTATTATTATTATTATTCATTAATTTTCTCTGGTTTTTATCAAAATTTTTCTATAATTTTAAGATTTATCGCCCACACGTGTGTAAGCTGTCAGTCAAATCGATCAAGGAAGAAGACAGGTCCTCCCGAGATGATTTGAATTAGTAAATGCCCGTGAGAAGATCGCTAATTACATCCAACGTCTTCAAATACCACCTGGATCCAATTTCTTGGTCCTCTTATCATGATGAGAGGCACTTCAATAGGTCACCTGAGGGCTATGAAATATAGAAAAATGTCCCGTCTGTCAAGAGATTGAGAGCAGGAGAAGCGGAAGATGTTACACACACATAATATATATAATGTATATATACAGTAAATATACATGATTGTATATAAACAACCACACACACACAATACATACATATATATATATACTGTATATATAAATATATATATATATATATATATATATATATATATATATATATATATATATAATGTATATATATATATATAAATATATATTCACAAATATTAAAATACGAATATATATTTAATATCCAGTTCACAAATATTAAACTACAGGAATAACTATTTAATATCCAATTAACTATATATATATAATAACTATATATATATATATACAGTATATATACACATTTATATATATACATATATTTACACAGTATATATATATATATATATATATATATATATATATATATATATATATATATAAACTATATAAATATTAAGCCACAAATTTCAGTAAATATCCAGTTCACTACACCGCAGGAATAACTCACACTCAGGAAAATGATAAGTGAGAAGCGCTTCGTTACCAGTGGGATTCGAACCGTTGCCTGGTTTAGAAAGATGACGCAATTATCACTTCTTATTCCCCTTGGTGGGATATACTGTAAGTTATTCCCGGGTATAGTGAAATGTGCATTAAACGAATTAAGTAGCCTAATAACTTTTAATGTATAAAATGTCGCGGGAATGTGATAATATACGTAACAGGCCTCGGGACTGAATCCCATGCAAGGATGGAGCAATTTGCAACCGTTTCATTTAAAGCATTCGTCGACTGTAGTGGGCCGTAAGCAGGGTGGGCTAGGCATATAGCTTTTATCTATCTATATACTCAATGCTAACAGAAAGACTGATTCATTCCTTATTTCATGTTAATTAATTCTTTATTTCAGGTAAAGAAATTCTTTACTGAATTGCAGATTTGTCAGAATGTTCCCATTGCTACCCTAATACTATTCTCCTTGCATTTCAATACATTTTTTCTATTTGTTAATTAATTAATTAATTTTTTAATAAGTGAGTGGAATCTCTTCTTTCTGCATTTCCCTTTATCTCCTCTTACTTCTTCCTAATGAACACCTTAATGTTCTTTGGAAGCCTGAATTTTAAGTCAATGGCCCCTTTGGTGGGCTTGTTCCACATGAATAGGTTTCATCTTCTAAATAATAATAATATTCCAAAGGGAAAGGGAACTAGGAAGTAGCGATAACGGAGAAGAGCAAAATAAGGAGACAAAGAATCATTATAAGTGAAAAGGAAGTAGATACAGAAAAGGAAGAACGATTAAGAGGAAGAAAATTCTGAGAGTCCTCATAAATAAGGAGAAGAAGAAGATAGAGGAAAAAAAAAAAAAACAGTTAAGCATCACGGTTTGGAGATAGAGTAAAGGGAATTGGTAATTAACACTAATCACAAAAGAGATGAATAACTGGAAACAGATACTCTTACATACTAGATAAATACACACTCAACCATACTGTTAGGTTCTCGGGACTTACTGTGACCCAGTCTACATACCACATACATACATAAATAAACATACACACATATACATACATATATATATACACATATATATTCTCACTCTTTCTTTTTCACCTCTTACATTTTCTCTTTATTTTTTCTCTTGCTCCGTCTGATTACCAACCTTGTCTTCAGTGAAAGGTATCCCCAGATATCTCTCTCTCTCTCTCTCTCTCTCTCTCTCAGACCAATCATTCTCGACTGAGAGAGCCGCTATTAACGGCCTCCTCTAATTTAGAGGTTTTACGATACGTCAGTAAAGTCAATTTATCCATGATTCTTTCATTTGTCTTGCCTATTTTATCCATTAGCAGGAGAGAGAGAGAGAGAGAGAGAGAGAGAGAGAGAGAGAGAGAGAGAGAGAGAGAGAGAGAGAGAGAGAGAGAGAGAGAGAGAGGGGGAGGAGGAGTTGGCAACGTTTAATTTACAACTCTCAAATCACCCGCACACACAAAAGCACATAAACTGACGCACATATACACAAAAACACACACATATATATTTATATATGTACATATACATATACATACACGCATATGTATGTGTGTATATATATATATATATATATATATATATATATATATATATATATATATATATATATATATATATATATATATATATATATATATATATATATATAAAGCATGTACTGTATGTATGTACACAAAACAAGCAAACTTAGCCTCACTCACAAGACTGGAATTTTTTTTCCATATATTTGTTCTCATAATGTATTTCAATACAAAACTCAGATAAGTGAAAATGGGCGGAGTGTTTAATGGAGTGGCTAATGGGTCCCCTCCTATATTTGGACGGCAACTTTGGTCCATTATACATTGAAGCGTGATCTGGTCAGCTATGGCATAAAAAAAAATAAATAAACAAATACATAAAACTTCAGATTAATTGGAAAAAGCTGAAAGGAGACTAAAATGAATCTCATTTTTCTGGTATATAAAATGTTCTAGTATAAAATACATCTTTTGTCTGGATAAGTATTTAAGCATTCGCGTTGAATCATTATTGATTTCTTATTTCATTTTCAAAATTTTCATTCGCTTCTGGTAATTTTGTCATTAATAGATCGAGACAGATAATATACAATAATGCAAGTAATTTTTCCGTATTGTGATTTCTTTTTTCTTTACCTCTACGTAAGCCTTAATTAAGGATCATACTCTAAGCACAGACTTCTAAGGTTACTCAAGTCAGGAAATAATTTTCTTTGCTTCGCTCGTTACTGTGGCCTTATTTTGTGATCAACTGAAGTAGCACATTATTATTATTATTATTATTATTATTATTATTATTATTATTATTATTATTATTGCTGTTGTTATTTAACTGAGCAAAATATGAATAAAGTTGAAAATGGAAAAAATTCAAAATTCAAAGCATATATCAAAAGCAGTAAACAATTTCAAATAATTATAACTCAAAACAAGTTAGTTAGTTAGTTATAAATGATTTGTTTAACCAGACCTCTGAACTCTTTTAGGGTTCTTCTCGGGCTGGGAAAAGAATGGGGAAAGAGTTAAAAAAAAATTAAGTAGTTAACTAAATAAATAAATAATAAAAAGGGGGAATTTCGAGAAAAAAAAAATAGAGAAAAAAAAGGGGGAAGATTATATTTTACTTATCAATTTAATTTTGTTTAGGAAGAGAATGATATTATTAATTGAAAAGTTATTACCTTCTGCTAGAATATCCTTTATTGATTTATTTTGTAAAGTCTTTCTTTCATGATGCCATCTGGGACAGTCAATCAAGATGTGTTTGATTGTTACTGGGATGTTACATCTTTCACAAGTTATTGGGTTTGTGTGCGGAGTTGACATCAGATGACCATGTGTGAGTCTGGAGTGTCTATTCTAAGTCTTGTTAAAATAACCTCATTGATTCTTTTTGCTTTTGGGTAGAAGAATGCCATTTTTAACTTCGTTCTTAATTTGTTTTAGTTTGTTTTTGGGGGTATATTTGTCCAATCATTTTGCCAATCCCTATAAAAGGGGGTTTAACTGATGCTAGCCAGTCTGATATGGGTGCTTTCATAGTAATTGTACAAGCCAATTTTGCAGCTTTATCTGCTTTCTCATTACCCTCAATGCCTACATGGGCTGGGATCCAACAAATTTGAATTTGAAGGCTGTTTGTAATTAACTGATGTATTCCCCGTTGTATATTTTGGACAAGGTGAATTTGATTTAAATGATCCTATTGCTTCAATTGCACTTCTTGAGTCGCTCAATATGAGTGCTGAAGGAATTCCTTTTTGTTATAATCTTGAGAGCCAATTGTATGGCTGCTAATTCTGCTGTAAATACTGATGATATTAGAGGAAGGCCTATTTGGATAGTTTTGTCACTTGAATAGGCTGATGAGCCCACTCCAGCTTCATTTTGGATCCATCTGTGTAGATTATGAAGGGATTACCCTTCCGTCTTATGTGTTTCATGGCATGTTGACGGTACATTTCTGTGTTGGACATATATTTCTTTGAAAGATATGATAAATATTATTAGTGTCCATGGTGTGATTATTTATTTCTTGGGTAAATTTGGGTATCATGTTATGTAAATTCAATAGATGATTAGTTTTTTAGTAAATGAGTTTTGATTATTATTTGTATTTTGATTGAGAAATTTATCTGATGCAGGAGATGTGCCTGCTTGAAGGGATATGCCTCTTCTTAAAGTAATTAGATCTCTGTAATATTTTAGAGGCAGCTGGCCTGCCTCTGCTAGGATAAAACAGTTGGAGATGAGCGGAAGGCTCCTGTACATATACGTACTCCTCGTGATGTAAAGCATCTAGAGAAGGTTGTTTCTGAAGGCAGTTGAATAAATTGGACAGCTATAATTTATAATTGATAGTACTGTTGCATTGTATAACATTAACATTGTGTCTCGTCCTGCACCCCATTTGCTTTGGCTTTGATATATTTGACATGATCTTTCCAATTTAAATGTTGGTCAAAAATTATACCCAAATATTTAACACTATTGCACATGTTTATCTCTTCATTAAGATATAACAATGGTTTGTTGTTTCAACCATCTTTTGTCTTTGTAGAAGACAATGCCAATTTACCGACAACTCAAAACAAGTAAACAATACATAATCAAACTCTAACAAACAACCGCTCCATCATTAAAAAATACAAACAAACATACATGGCCGATCGTATCAATGAAACAAACATCGCGAGTGCCAATAATCGCCAAAGAAAAGAAAAAAGAAAAAAAAAACAAATTCCCACAAACAACAGCTCCAACATTAAAAAAACAAACCTACAAATAAAGCCGATCGTATCAATGAAACAAACATCACATGTGCCAATAATCGCCAAAGAAAAAACAACAAATCCCACAAACAACAGCTCTAACATAAAAAAAAAAACACACAACTTACAAATAAAGCCGATCGTATCAATGAAACAAACATCGCATGTGCCAATAATCGCCAAGAAAAATACAAACAAACTCCCACAAACAACAGCTCTAACATAAAATAGCACAAACGTACAAATAAAGCCGCTCGTATCAATGAAACAAACATCGCATGTGCCAATAATCGCCAAAAAAAAAAAAATATATAGAAAAAAAAAACATTAGCGGGGGAAGGACCCAGACAGGATTTTAGTATTCCTACGGAGGTTCCCGGGACGTCCCGATCTCCTCACCTTGTTCGATTTTATTGAAGTCTGGCTGCCCAGATGTCGACTAAATGATATCTCGCCTCTTGCGATGCGGGGCGTGATATCACTTGGCGATTAGATCTGCCTTCCACTTTCTCTGTGAAAACAGATCTCTGTCTGGCTGTCCCTGTCTCCTTCTCTCTATTTCTTTGTCTCTCTTTGTCTGTCTCATTCCTGAAAATAGCTACTAAAGTTATGACTGTCTTCTCTCTCTCTCTCTCTCTCTGTAAAACTAAACAAATTATGACTGTTTTCGTTCTCTGTGAAATCAGATCTCTCTCTCTCTCTCTCTCTCTCTCTCTCTCTCTCTCTCTCTCTCTCTCTCTCTCTCTCTCTCTCTCTCGCTTCTCCAATGAAAACAGCAAAAATTATGCTTGTCTTCATACTCTTAAAATTATACATACATACATACATACATACATACATATATATATTTATATATAAATATATCATATATATATTTATACTTATAAATATATATATATATATATATATATATATATATATATATATATATATATATATATATATATATATATATATATATATATATATATATATATATGTTATTTTATGTATACCTAGTAATCTGTTCATTACAGTGAATTCAAAAAGCTGTAAGTATTAACTGAATTTACCCTACTTAAAATAAAAAGAAATGTTTCATGAAAATTACATCCAAATTTGTCAAGCTGTCAGTCTAAAATCTCGGAAAGACTATTGATTCGTAAAAACCAATTTTCTTTGCTTCAGACTTATACCTCAAGTATATTACAACGAAGTGTAGAGAAATTCAAGACACCAAAGCAATCACTTCCTCTGTAATCTGATTAAAGACAGAAATAAGATAATAAGATAATGTTGAACAAAGTCATCAAAGTCGTGTAGGTCTTCTACTGCCGAGATTACTTACAAATAGCAAGAATACTAAATATGCAAGAAAAGCTACATACAAAATAGGCAGAAGAAGATTAGGGACTATCGGGTGGCTTCTAATTAAGTATTATTTTTACCTCTATTTTATTCAGATCTTGTTGACTGCTTGTGTCAACACAAAATGGTCTCATAATACCCTAACATTTTCAGAGGCGTCAAGAAAAATAAAGTAAAATAATAATAATAATAATAATAATAATAATAATAATAATAATAATAATAATAATAATAATAATAATAATAATAATCATTATTATTATTATTATTATTATTATTATTATTATTCAAAATGGATCGTTAACATGCATTAAAATCATGGACAGAGCAGGCTGCCCGTATAACAAAAAAAATATGGAAGAGAAATAAATTAATTAAACAAATAAACAGCAAAATTTCAAGAGGCAAGCAAGCATAGACACAATAAAAAAAAACCAGGCAAATTTAAAATGAAAACATACCAAGTGTAGAATGTGAGAGACTGCTGCAATACGACTTTCAATCTTAAGTTTCATGAGTCATGAGGCTGGATTTTTATTCTCTTGCTCTTTATTTTTATTATTATTATTTTTATTTGGTTTTGTCTGCTTCCTGAATTATCTTCATGTATTTGTTACTTACTTACAAAACTCTTCTATCGGTGATGTTCTTCATTCATATTTTTTTTATAATAATAATAATAATAATAATAATAATAATAATAATAATAATAATAATAATAATAATAATAACAATATTAATATTATTATTATAATTATTCAGAAGATAATAATAATAATAATAATAATAATAATAGTAATAATAATAATCATAATAACATAATATAATATAATAATAATATACACTTACCTAACAAATATTATTGTAAACAAGAAGAGTTGTCGAGGTGGATAAGGTCCATATTGAAGGCTGGTTCCTGTATTTTCCAACTGCTTCTGTTTCCCCGAAATCCACGTAAGAACATCGGATTGCCACTCCCATCGGGCTCTGTATTAGAGAAAAAATAGAAGGTCAAGATAAAAAAGTACTCGTTAACATTCTACATCAAGAAAATCTCAATGTCTCAATATATAAAATGATCCGGAAGAAAATGATCAAACAATTCAATATCTTCAAGATAATAGCTAAGCAAGAAAAGTACATGACATTAAAAAACTTCGCTTGATAAGCAATTGCATAAAGCTAAGGGAATATAATTAATCCTTCTCGGAAATTCATAAAAATATAGAGTTCGACTACATTTATCTGTCAGTGAAGACAACGCATGAAGTTGCTTTACCAAAACAGATATAGAAAATGTGTTTAGACGATGGATGGATACATACATACATACATACATAATACAAACAACACGCACACACACATATATATATATATATGTGTGTAATATATATATATAATATATAATATATATATATATATATATATATATATATATATATATATATGTGTGTAATATATATATATGTGTGTGTGTGTGTATGTATATATGTGTGTATGTGTGTGTTTATGTTTATACCTTTTAAACTTCAGGTACAAATCCAGCGAACGCAAAAACTTCGCCTTGTAAAACCCGCCACGCGCCAAATCTCATTCATTCTCAGAATATGAGTCACCTTGGGGCTGCACGGTTCAGAGACTGTGTTTTCTCTCTCTCTCTCTCTCTCTCTCTCTCTCTCTCTCTCTCTCTCTCTCTCTCTCTCTCTCTCTCTCTCCTGCTAAGCTTTGGCATTCCCAACATCTTCGGTTTTCCCGGGCCCTTATCACAATCCATCCTTCAAGAGCTTGAGGTGGAGTCCCGGTTTCTTCCTCTTTTTTCTCATCTTATTCGGCTCTGGGTCAGATAAGATGGAAAGAAATTAATAATAATAATAATAATAATACTTCATTAAACAGAATGGCTGTCTGAATAACGTTGAGTTTATGTTGCAATTCTTCAGTCTCTCGAATGAACTTCTTTGTAACATCAGGTATATTATATAACAGTTGTCCAAAGTTCATTTAACCCTTGACGTTTCAGTAGTACCTTCTACCATTTGTCAAAAAGCGAGTATAATTTACCTGATGCTACAAAGAAACTCATCCGAGAGATTGAGAAACTGCAATATAAACTCAACGGCATCCAGACGGCCATTCTGTTGAATGAAGCGTGTTTGAATGAGTGTCTCCTCCCGAGATAATAATAATATAAATATAAATATAAATAATAATAATAATAATAATAATAATAATAATAATAATAATAATAATAATAATAATAATAATAATAGTTTACCTTCACATGATCCTAACAACACATGTTACAGTTCGGCAAAGACAATTAAATTTAGATAAATCATTGTATCATATGGCCATGTAAAAAAAAAATTAATTTGTTGGTTCATAATATAAGTAATATATTTTCCAAAACACTACCAAGAGGTAACCAGCGGTATGGTGAGAATAACAAAGGTTTTGGAGGAGTTGAAGAGAAAACGAATTTTACAAATCTGAGGGGGCGAAATATCTCCTCTCTCAAAAGAGCTGCGTTTTCAACATCAGAAGTGTATATAACGCATTCTAGAAAAGATTCTTGCACTAAAGGTCTCTTATTATGAAAGTTTGTGAAATTTAAAGAAAAAGTGCTACAAATGTGAATTTTAATTGCCCCGTTACCTTGGACAATTGGTCTGTTTAAAAAATAATAAAGTATAATAATCACCTACAAAGGGGTTCTTATCAAAACCACAAGAAAACTGGAGAAATAATAATAATAATAATAATAATAATAATAATAATAATAATAATAATAATAATAATAATAATAATGGGAGAAAAACACAAAGGTGGGTTTTTCTATTTTATGAGGAAATAAAAAACCAAACACGTAAAGAAAACATGAATGATTATCGAGTATCAATAATAATAAAATAATAATAATAATAATAATAATAATAATAATAATAATAATAATAATAATACTAGTGATTATTTTAATAATACTGCCTACAACAGCCTCTCTCGACACAGTTCGACAGCTAACGAAAGAATCCCTAGGAGATAAGTATAAGAGAACAGATGAACGCTCTTCGCCATTCCAGCAATTAACGCAGAGCCCAGAAAAAGGTCCCGCCACGCCATCTGTTGGTCAGAGGTAAATATCTGGGCCCTGGATTTCCCTCATTCACACCTGGGCCTATTGGGGGCCTGCCAGAAGTTATATGACCCACCTGTAATTACTTCCTGGGGGCTGTGGGTAAGCTGGATGGCATAGATATGGACGTAGAAAGGCATCTTTTAGGTGAGGAATGAAGGGAGGTTTTCCATTTACTCTTGGTGTAATAAAGATAGAAGTACTGTTAATTTATAATAAAAATTTTGATTAATATATAATATCACACTTATTTCAATATTGACATATTTATGAGCGTGTATAATTCTGTTGAGAATTACTGAGTGTGTGGTCTTTCTATTTTAGCATTAAGCTGTTTCCCACAATAACAGCCTAACACTAGAGATATATATATTATATACAGTATATATATATATATATATATATATATATATATATATATATATATATATATATATATATATATATATATATGTATGTATATATATATATATATATATATATATATATATATATATGTATATATAATATATATACATAATGTGCAATTGAGTATGGGCGTAAGTAAATGTATAATGAGGGCCTGGAACTAACAGGCTAAAGATCGGTGCAGAGAGCAATAAAGAGAGTTGAGAGAGAGAGAGAGAGAGAGAGAGAGAGAATGAAAGAAATAAGAAAGAGATAAGCAAGGAGAAGAGAGACAGCAGAGAAGAATAATACACATAACCATGGAAAGGTCGCACAGTCCAAAATACTAAAGTCCTCTAGAAAATTGGATATAACCTAGACCTGTTTGTAATATATATCTATGTATTTTGTGATGCTATTTTGTTATCATCTTAAAAGCTGTTTCCCCTCAGCTGCCCTTGTAACGCCCGCCAAGCCATGCCATTTCTCTTTTACGACACCTATGCTCTGGATTTCTCACCATGTTTCCATATTTCCCGAGTTACTGGGGCATTTTCCTCTGTACAAAATAATCATTATAAAAACATTTCACTCAATCACTCGACCACAGGCTCTCAAGCCTCATCGTGCCCCATTGCATATCTACCAAAATTCTGGGATAAGACGAAAGAGTGAAAATTTCTCTTTTATTTAAAAAATAACTGGAAAATGAGGCAATCGTTACTTAACCACAGGTAATTCGGGGATTCAAAGGTGCGTAGAGAGGCGTTTGCGTGTCTCGTGGATTATTTAATGTCTGTTTACCTTAAGTCTCAGCGACCTGTGTGATGATCGTAATTACTGTGATCTGGAATGATGTGTTTCACGCAATCCTGATTTCTTTTCCGTTTATTTTTTATTTCGGGTTTTATTCAGGACAGCGTAATCTTTCGTTTTTTTTCACTGAGATTGCTTTGTTTTTACCCGTGTTTGAACGGTCAATGCTTTGTTTTTTGCTCTGTACATTAAACTTGCGTTTTATTTTTACTGGATTTTAATCCACCTTGTTTATAAAAAAAGGGGGTTCATTTTTTCATCATATCCTGCGCATTAGTTTTTCATCCTTTCATAACTCAGTTTCTTCAAGAATGCAAAGGGCCTAATCGTTTAGTGAGCTTCCCTTCATTACATCTTTATAAAGATAATAACTATCATTGTTCATTTCAAAGAAGATTTATCAAACGGCACAGTGAAACTTTCATTCTATTTCCTTGCTGATTACACATGACGTAACCCACCTTCCTAACCTTACCTTGCATAACCTAACCTATTCTTAACGTACCTGACCTGATCTAAC
>NC_089794.1:13170102-13192602 GCF_040412425.1 Macrobrachium rosenbergii | reverse complement strand
GGTTCATCTCTTGAATAATAATAATAATAATAATAATAATAGCATGAGTAACAGCAGTGGTAAAAGTAGTATTAATAGCAGCAAAATGAAAAACTAGTAGTGGCCGCGGTTACTGTTCTAGCCTACAAAACTGCTACAGAAACTGACCCCGCCAAAAAAAAGGAAAAGAAAAAATCTTACTTTCTTGTTTTTGTCAGGGAGTAAAACTTGATAATTGGCCGAAATGTTAATGGTTTTTTATTATTTTTTTCCCTTTTCTTCAACAATACCGTGAAATTGAAAAAGAGACCAGGCAGAGAATCTGTGGGAGTCCATTAACTTGGAATAGCGGAAGCGGAAAGGATCTTTTGGTCCAGATAAAATTTTCGTAAAATAGTAACTAATTAGTTAATTATAGATTTATTTATTAGTTTGGATAAATAATTAATTATTTGTTTGTTTATCTAATTATTTATTCATGTGTTATGTTATATATTTATGTAAGTTACTTTTTATTTGATTATTTACAGCTTACTTCTTTGTTAAGCCACACTAACTTTATTTTTCCTTTTATTTATCTTGTCTCCTTCAGGCCTGGGCTGCCCTTTCCATGGGCCTTTGAATTGAAAAGAATTTACTTTTAAAGTCTATATTTCTTAATGATTCTCAATCTTTCCTCTTCAAAAATAGAAGATTATATATTTGGATAAACGAAAACAAGAAGAGAGTTCCAAAGCTTAGCTGTAAAAGTATTTCATTACCAGGTTTTACTCATTTGCTTACTTTTCTACTTGACTTTGATATACACAATCTCTCTCTCTCTCTCTCTCATTATTACTTTAACTGCTAAGGGGTGGATGAACCCCCTGTGCATAAAACTTCCTTGTAATATCCGCTTAATATCCTTATACAGAACATACAAATAATACTAGTCAATGAACTGACCCTGGTTTTTCGTATGTGTTTTTGTTGTAGATTTCGGTGGTCTTACACCAGCGTGGACTCTTGCTTCTGGGAAGATTATGGGATTCTGGGTAGACGGAAGAAGGTAAGTATTTCCAAACCCGTTCTTATCCACTGGGAGTGCCTGCTACTCGCATGTTGGGTCCTCTTATCTACCAAAACTGTGGAAGGGTTTGCTTAGGCGCATCGCTGAATTCAATCCCGTAAGATTAGGAGAGACCTTAACTTGACTGTTTTGTGTGTGTGCGTGTGTATGTATGTATGTATGTATGTATGTATGTATGTATGTATGTGTGTGTGTATATATATATATATATATATATATATATATATATATATATATATATATATATATATATATATATTATATATATATATATATATATATATATATATATATACATATACTGTATATATATGTGTGCGTGTGCAAGTGCTGTGA
The DNA here is from genome assembly GCF_040412425.1 of Macrobrachium rosenbergii. NCBI lineage: Eukaryota > Metazoa > Arthropoda > Malacostraca > Decapoda > Palaemonidae > Macrobrachium > Macrobrachium rosenbergii. Next base: position 13,191,218 of record NC_089794.1, on the reverse strand, counting down.
GTAGGATACAACATTAGTCAAGTTAATATCTCCCCTAATCTTATATATATATATATATATATATATATATATATATATATATATATATATATATATATATATATATATATATATATGTATGTATTTATATACATACATATATACATATATATTTGTGTGTGTCACTCAGCTTTGACTTTTTTACTTCTATTATTATAAATATGTCATTCCAAGAAAGCTTTATCTAGCAAGCTAATAACCACAAATACTTATTCCATTATGATTTCTTTCATTTTCATAATAATAATAATAATAATTTAATCACAGCACTGAATTCATAGCAATAATAATAATAATAATAATAGAAATTTCGTAAAATGCTTTGAAAATAATATATTTTGTAATTAATGGATATTTTCAGTGGCTTGATTCGGTTATGGTATGTTAGGTTAGGTTACCGGGATTGACTTTCAATTGACTTTTATTAATACGTCATTATCCGTAGGCCTACTTTTTCTCGTTTCCTTCTTACTAATATCCTCATCTTCCTCCCTCTCTCTCTCTTCTCTCTCCTGGTTGTAGCCCCTATCTTGTTTTACCCTATCGACATCTTTCAGTCTAGTTGCTGGTCCATTTTACCTACTATCTATAAGTCCATTCAGGTATCTCGCTATATCAATGAGCTTTCTAGTAATCTATCTACCTACTTGGCCGTTACCTAGGATTAACTAACTACCCATCTATTTATCTATTTAACTGCTATCCCACTTTCAAATTTTTCTATTTACTTATCTATCCCGCCTTAACCCCTCGAACTATCAATCGTTCTATCTAATTGATCTACTTCCTTAAACTTACGCTATTTATCTATCTATCTATCTATCTATCTATCTATCTATCTAGCTGCTATTCCACTTTAACCTTGAGCTATCTATCCCTATCAAGTTGCTATCCTGCGTTCACCGTACGTTATCTGTCTATCTGCCTATCTATCTGCCGTCTCTCTATCCATCTTCCGCTTTAACATTGAACTGTCTACCTCCCTTCTCTCTCTCTATCCAGCTGCTATCCTGATTTAAACTTGAGATATCTACCTGTCTGCCTATCGATCTATCGCCTTAACCTATAATTATCAACCTATCTACATATCTATCTAGCTTCTATCTTGATTTAACCTTGAGTTACCTACCTATCTATCTATCGCTTTAACCTAAAATTATTTACCTATCTCTATGTGTACCTGGCATCCTGATTTAACCTTGAGTTATGTACCTATCTGCCTATCTATCTATAACTTTAACCTTGAATGACTTACCTATCTATCTCTCTATTACGCTGCCATCCAGCTTTAACCCTGAGCTATCTACTCTACCCAGATGCTATCTTGCTTTACACTGAGCTATCTAACTATCTATCTCTCTCTCTATCCAACTGCTATCCTGCTTTAACATTGAGATATCTACCTATCTATCTCACTCTCTATCCAACTACTATCCTGTTTTAACCTTGACATAGCTACCTATCTATATCTCTCTCTATCCAACTGCTATCCTGCTTTAACCTTGAGATAGCTACCTATCTATCTCTCTATCCAAGTGCTATCTTTCTGTAACCTTCAGATAGCTACCTATCTATATATCTCTCTCTCTCTCCAACTGCTATTCTGCTTTAACCTTGAGATATCTACCTATCTATCTGTTTATCCAACTGCTATCTTGCTGTAACCTTCAGATATCTACCTATCTGTCTATCTATCTTTCTATCGCTTTAACCTTGAATTACCTACCTATCTATCTCTCTACTTCGCTGCCGCGATCTGCTTATCTATCTATCTATCTATCTTGCTTGCCTGTCTATCTATCTATCTATCTATCCATCTACTTTCCGACATTCAGGTGCCATTATCCCTAATCACCGTCATCATAACCTGAAAAGGTCGCATCAATATCTCTCCGATCTCTGTCTCGGCCGAAGAAAATGTCACGTCTTGGAGGGAAGGCGAAGACTTTCTAGACTTCAGAATAATTGAAGTCAAACTTTCCGTCTCTCGAAGGTTTTTTCTGTCAAGTTTTTTTCTTGGTGGGGTAAGGGGGACGTTATCTTTTCCTCGAGTTTTATGTAAGGTTTTTTTTTTTTTTCTGTGTGACTTTTGCGTTCTGGGGATTTATTCTGGCATATGGTGTTTTGGTAGTGAGCGTGTGTTATATAAATATATATATACACATATATATGTATGTATATAGTTATGTATATATATATATATACACATATATATATATATATATATATATATATATATATATATATATATATATATATATATATATATATATATATATGAATGTCTTTACTGCCATAGCACAGTGTAATATGAAGATAAAAATATATAGGAAGGAAATACTGGGGACTTAATGCCATACATATGCTTTGTATATATATATAACATTTATATCCATATTTTACCAGTTTATACAGAATAATATATATAATATATTTATAGTGTTTTATATATATATATATATATATATATATATATATATATATATATATATATATATATATATATATATATATATATATATATATATATATACTCCTCACGGCCTTGTGGTTATGACGCTCGTCTTCCCAGCAAAAAGTTTCAATTCATTGGAAAGTCGTATGAATCTCTATTATGTTGCCACTGTTGGTCTGGCGGTTTGTCAACTGTGGAGGGTCGTAGCCACAGTAGAGGTGTCCAAGGGCCCAGCAACTGTCACAAAAAAAAGATATATATATATATATAAATATATATATATATATATTTATATATATATATATATATATATATATATATATATATATATATATATATATTTATATATGTATATATATTATGTATGTTATATATATTCATACACACACACACACACACACACACACACACACACACACATATATATATATATATATATATATATATATATATATATATATATATATATATATATATATATATATATCTAGCCTATAAATACTCTATTGAAGGGAACCAGCATAGTAACACTTTTCTGTCATTACGAAAGCGTTTCCCACACACAAACGAATCTTGTTTGACAGAAGCAAGAGTCAAGCAACGCAAGGGGTGAGGGGTGTATATACACGGGCGGGGGGGAAGGGGGGGAGTGGGCGCAAACAAGAGAGAAGGAACGCGGGGACCCTTTTAACAACAAGGCCGATGACGTCACGAGCTTTTCCGCCACTATGTGCTTGCGATGGGTCCTGCGTTCGAATGATTTTTTGGAAAAAGCGAAGATTGTCGTTTTTCCTTTTACAAAATAGATCTAAAAAAATACGAGACTGAATTTGCCACGATAAAGCAAAGAATTCTCTTAAACTCACAGAAAAATGTCCTTGTATAAAGAAAAGTCTTCGGACTTAGGTTGGTTCTAAGTCGAAGCCGAGGTCTGGATCAAGATTACGGAGGAAGGAGACGTTGGAATGCGAAACGAATCCGTGTATTTACAACTTTTACTAAACTGATGTTCGTTATGGGGTCCCGTTCCCCTCCAATCGGTCCCATACATGGGTCTGGCGTAAGTATTACCCTGTATGCATAAGTTATAGATGTGTGAGAAAGGAAAAATTTATTAAACGGGGAATTGCTGAGTTCAAGTACATAGTTTACGACTTGTTGAAACAACGGATATAATGGGTAGGTAGACAGAAAGACACATTACTGAAGAATATCATCTACTGAGAAATAACAGCGTAATACGTACAGAGATGCGGAGAGTTTTCTGTAAATGTTGTTGGGATAAACGTTAATCTTATCAGCTCAAAAATAAATAAGTTAATTTGTACGTCCGGTAGATAGATAGAGAATTAACCTTAAATAATCTGTTGAAATAATGGCATTAATACGTAAACAGGTAAAGAGCAATCACTTTAGAGAAGTACACGACTTGAGGGAACAGTTAAACATAATCCTGACGTACTTTTCCAATAATGTGCGGGCTTGTCGCTTCATTTCGACAGCTGATTGAAACTCCAGAAAAGACAGGAAGGCATTCTCATGACGACTTGCAAAACAGGATTTCCTAAGCAGATCTGCCCCGAGCGTCGTGTCGTGCATTTCTTTCCTCGAAACCAGAGACAGCGATGATGCCATTACTATTCGCTATCATAAGAAGGTCCTACGAAAAAAAAACTCAAACATCATTTCCGCCGAAAACCCCAGCTCCAAATTCTGCCTGGGACCGGAATAAAATCCCCTTGCCGTCCGCATGCCAGTGTCAGGGCACGTCGAACGTTTTATATATACTTAGAAAAAGTTATGAATGTTGCTTAAAAGGAAACGGCAGTTGGCGAGTCTCAAGGAAAACCATGCAGGACACTGTGAAACCGGCCAAAAACGGATTTCTGTACAGAAGGTATCTGTGACAGTGAGATTTGAAAACTCTGTCTATAAGACTTTGAACGACCAATCCTGCATAGGAAATGTGCTATTTTAATAATATTAACCTGTCCGTTTAATGACCCTTCCTGATGATGATGATGATGATGATTATCATTACTATTATTATTATTCAAAATGTACTAAAAATTACATGAAACTAGAGAAATGAATTCAACCTTTTTCAAGCTGCTTAACCAAGACACATCTAAGCATATATTAAATCATCATCATCATCATCATTATTATTATTATTATTATTATTATTATTATTATGAGAACACCAACAATCTTAAGAAATCAGCTTCCACTATTATTATTATTATTATTACACGAACAATCTCAAGAAATCGGCTTCCATTATTATTATTAGTATGAGAACACTAACAACCTTAAGAAATCAGCTTCAAGCCCCCTTTCCAGAGGCCTCTCGGTTCCAGAAGTGTATCAGCGACTCCAATTATTGGCTAGAAGATCCTACGGGCCCATAATTGACCCTTCCCGAGAGAGGGAGAGGGTCAAACGCTCTACCAGGGATTCGAAAGTGCCTTGTATAGTGACGGGGAACTACGCAATTTTATTCTAATGGCGTTTCACTTCACATTTCTCATTTTATTGCTTTCTTTATTTGTCATTCCGCTCGTTTAAGTGATATTGATTTTTAGGGACGTTGGAATTTTAGGGTAACTTGAGGATGTGACCGTCATCGTATTGTTCGGCAGTTCGATGATTTTATATTTTTTGTAAGGTTGTATGCATGCATGTATGCATGTGTGTATATGTGTTATATATTTATATACATACATTATATATATATATATATATATATTATATATATATATATATATATATATATATATATATATATAATACATACAGATACAAATATACACACATATATATATGTATGTATTCGTCTATGTGAATATATATATATATATATATATATATATATATATATATATATATATATATATATAATATATATATATATATGTGTGTGTGCGAGCGCACAAAGCATTTACATACACAAGAATCGCTTTACACACACACACACATTACAGAAAACACGTACATTACATAAGACACTCAAACAAAAGAAAAAATTACATAATAAAACTTAAAACGAGAGAACCACGGTTATCCAGATCCGGATACCGTTATCCTCTCGGATTCGCATTCGGGAAAACTGCATTTCCATAAAGCGGTGAATTTCGGGGAATTTGGGATTTTACGCGACGGAAGAAATGACTACGACGCCCCTTTTGCTCTTGTGATATGATTGAACGTTCATGTTTGCTTATATTGAACTGTTGGATGATAAGACTTTTTCATTTATTGTCTTGTCTCTTTTCTTTCTTTCTTTTTTATAAGTGGGAAGTGTTTGTGACTATTTCCATATAGTTTTTAAAAATAATAATAATAATAATAATAATAATAATAATAATAATAATAATAATAATAATAATACTATTAAATAAATATATCAAATAATAAATGAATATCTACAGGCAAATTACCTAGAAAAATTCATGCACAGGAGAGAGAGAGAGAGAGAGAGAGAGAGAGAGAGAGAGAGAGAGAGAGAGAGAGAGAGAGAGAGAGAAAATTTTTTTTAAAAAGGTCAAAAGTCATTCATCTGACCGGACATGATTTAATCTTGAGATGCCAAAAAGGATTTTACAATAAAAACTATTTTTTTTATGTATTTGATCTGGTTTTCAACTTATTTAGCTTACTTCCGTTAAAAATTTTTTTATTTTCTTCGATCTCTGTGAAAACAGATCTCTCACTCTCTCTCATTAGTGGTTTTCTCTCTCTCTCTCTCTCTCTGTCTGTAATAATTCCGTGACATCTGTATGTCACAACAGAATAGGGAATACAAGAACCCCTTTACGTGGAATAACATCCTCTCTCTCTCTCATATTTGTGCTTTCTCTTTCTCTCTATTTGCAATTCCATGACATCTGTATGTCACAACACAATAGGAAAATCAAGAACAACTTCACGTGGAATAACATCCTCTCTGTCTCTCTCTTATTCGAGTAATAATCCGTACTCTTGTTTTTGTAATTATCATTGAGTAGAGCTCTTCCTTGTATGTGTACATAATTTCTTATTTGCTGTGACTGTTAACTAACTCCATTTTAAGAATATAAATAAAAATATAATAACTGATATACAAAGCTATTTTTCCCTTCAAGATAAACCTTGCCAAACCTTCAGCCAACTGGATCTCTTATGCACAGCTACAATTATATAATATGCATTTATTTTTAACTCCCAAAGCATTCGAAAATTTACTGACTAACTGATAAATCAAACTCCTTTTATGAAGTGAAATATCTGTAGAGTTTATCACCTGAGTTCACGTCCATTCTCTCTCTCTCTCTCTCTCTCTCTCTCTCTCTCTCTCTCTCTCTCTCTCTCTCTCTCTCTCTCTCTCATTAGAATGTTCAACTGGCTGTACATGTTCCTTGTGGCAACATACTAATGATTTGGCTGTGGCTAAACTATCAACGCCAGTGATTTTGCTTGTAAAATATTACTTACAAATGTGAGTGCGTTCAAGAATAATTACCATTTGAACTCGCAATGCATGTAAATAATTAAACTCTAAATTAATAATTCACACTCATGACAAGTACTTCCACGTATCTAAGTTTCAATATTAACAATTCATGTAAGGAAAAACTCAAAATATTAATATCCATCCATTCATTAACCAGGGAAAGGAGTGGAAGTGACTCGGTACCACCGCCCAGGTTTGTTGACATTCTTTAAGCGACTTCTATTTGCCAGTGGATGTAGGAATACAACCCTGTTTGCTTTTCGGTTATGCAATACTGTTTGCCGATAGATGGCGGCCAGAGCAAAGGGGAGGGTTAACGCTGTGTTGAGAGAATGCAGTTAGATTCTTGAAGGTGAGATGTGATTGTATTTTATGGAATAAGAGGGCAAAACAATTCCTCTTGTTTATTTTGCACTGATAAAAATGATGGTGATAAATTAATGATGGGTCAAACACAGCTTTACTGCTTGTGAAGTGTGCAGAATTTGGACATCTGAGTATGATCGAATGGTTTTTATTGTCCTTCTTCTAAACCACAGACCACCAGTCACTCTGAGACCTATGGATTTTGAATTTCTCGTTTCAGCTGCTCCTCCAGATATAAGTGAGACTTATACACCCTACCATTTAGACGAGTTCTTTCCTTTTATTTTATAAATGCTACTTAGGTAACAGCTCTCACTTCCTAGGCCACATTATATACATCAGGCTTTCAGTCACACCAAATATATTGTGGAATTCACACACTCGAGAGTCAACCGATGTGATTATTGACCCTAAGATTTTCTTCTCGAATAAGGATCTTTTTGCTTTCCTCAGTGTTTCCTGGAGCCCATTATTCGTCGATTTTTCAAATGTAGTTGTGGAAACACTTGAAAGCTGAAATTAATAAAAATTAGTCATTAATTTGTAGGAACTTTTTACTCCTTAAAGTATTTTGTTCCATTTTGAAACCTATTACTGTCAGCAAGATTTGATGGAGCAAATATTAGCTGAAACAAAAGTTACACAAAAATTTTGTTTGTCTGTCTGCCTGTATTTATCTCTCCCTCTTTCACACACACACGTGAAGAACTTTCTCTCTCTCACTCTCTCTCTCATATATATATATATATATATATATATATATATATATATATATATATATATATATATATATATATATATATATATATATATATATATATATATATAAACATTATAGTATCTAATTCTCAGTACGTTTTTAACAAAAGCTAGCACAGAACACTCTCTCTCTCTCATACATAAACACTACAGTATCTAATTCTCAGTATGTCTCTCACAAAAGCTATAACAGAATCTCTCTCTCTCTCTCTCTCTCTCTCTCTCTCTCTCTCTCTCTCTCTCTCTCTCTCTCTCTTACGTAAACACTATAGTATCTAAATCTCAGTATGCCTCTCTCTCTCTCCCCCGTTATAACAAACACTCAGAATGTATGTCGGTCTTGACCCATCAAGTCAACAGCCGCCTTTGTTATCCATTCTCCCTCAAACATTGACCAAATCGACTCCAACAAACGCTGAGATTGACGAAGGAGGAGGAGGAGGAGGAGGAGGAATTGGTGGAGGATATACGATGCTGGAGGGAGAAAAGGAGGAGGAAAAGATTGAGGTCCTGGAGAAAGTAGCCTTGTGTGTGGGCTCTGTTTCCGGTAAAACAAATCGGGCTTTCAGACGATAATTGTTGTTTCCATCGGAAGAACTGAAACATATTCTTGAAATCAAATAATCGGTTTACTTCAGCGGCTTTTACCTTTAAAGGCTGAAGGAGTCCGCTAAGTCGACCGCTGCTTGACAGGTAAGTCAAAATAAATAGGATCTGACTCAGAGCGGTAATGTGATCTGGCCTTGCCCTATTTTCTGCATTAACAAAAACATTACGAATGTTCTCTCCATGTTCATAATGTATGTATGTGTTATACAGTATATATATATATATATATATATATATATATTATATATATATATATATGTGTGTGTGTGTGTATATATATATACACACACACACATAAATCTAACCTTTATATTTATATTATATACTATATATATTTATATAAATGGAGACAAAATCCACGAAGGAAAGTTACCTTGTGCATATTTTCTATGTATTCATATGTTTAATATATTTTTTTTTTTTTTTTTTTTTGCAAAAATGTTCACCTCGCAAAAATTGTTATTGTTTACCAAAAGGAGAATTACTCAGTTGTACTTTTATAACATTTTTGGTGGTCAGTCACCATCCTTGTATAATCTTGTAATTGTCCTGTCCCTGCTTCTGAGCTGTTGAGCCTAATCCTTTGTGAAACCTCTTAAATATTTAACCCTGTTTTGGTATGTCTACTAATTCTTCAATTGCGCTGGACTCCAGGTACATATTTTTCTCCTTTGCAATCCCCATCTGTCATTTATACGAGCTTTCTTTGTAAACTTATTTTTATATTTCTTCAGTCTGCTAAGTAAAGGACAGGAAGTCGAAATGCCTTGCAGTACTCCACTGTTTCCCTTTCCTTCGTGGATTTGGTCTTTATTTGTACATTCATCACGTTCCACATTTTCGTGATTCAGTTATACATATATATATATATATATATATATATATATATATATATATATATATATATATATATATATATATATATACTTTTATATATATATATATATATATATATATATATACTCCTCTTATATATATATATATTTGTATATGTATATAATCATGATGGCTACAAATGTCGTTTTTTAATATCAAATTCACGGTGATTGCTATCAATCTCTTTGGGAATATCCCTGATGGGGAATTATCACATATTGATGGATCCAAGTTTCATCTCCAGTAACAATCCGGTTACCCACTGGAGTCACTGGATAAGTATCTCGAGGATCGAGACCCGGCAGTACCAATCCATTTATCACTTATAAATTCCCCTTCGGTGATAATTCCCCATCGAGGACTTGTTGCAAAGCTTCAATAATTTTTCCTGGTTTCCAGGAACGGTAGCGTGAATTTGATACTAAGCGACAATTGTAACTTCAATATTGTATATAAATCACGGTGATAAAAAGTTATATATATATATATATATATATATATATATATATATATATATATATATATATATATATATATATATATATATATATATATACACACACACATAAGCCTGAACCTTCCACTAATGGTTCGAAAAGCATGACCAGTAGAACACATTAAATTTCCACTTGAATTATACAGCTTCATTCATTTTATCACATAAGGTATTTCACTGACACCCAACAGGCTACTTTAGGAGAAAGAAAGAGCCCGTGCCAGCAAACTCTAACAACGAAGAGAACAACAACACCAACAACAACAAGCATTCGAGTACCGCCCCGAACTAAGCACGTTAAACCAAATTGCCTCTCAGGGACGATACAGCGAAACTTTTATAATGGACGCCATCGCTCGTATGAAATCCGTCCAAGACACAAATCCCCCGTAAGGAACTGGCGTTGTCAATGAAATGTGGACAGGACTCTCTTTTATCGTACATTATCGTCTTTTTTATGGTATCGTTAAAAATGGATGAGGGACAGAGAGAGAGAGAGAGAGAGAGAGAGAGAGAGAGAGAGAGAGAGAGAGAGAGAGAGAGAGAGAGCAGTGTTTTAATCTGTATTGCAGAGACGCTCCGTTTTCTTTCACGTGGGTGGAAATGTATCAGTCGTTTCCCGTTTTCTTGAAGCCTAGATTTGGGATAAATGTCGTTTTCTTGATTTATTTCTAAACTGTAGAGGAACGAACCTCGTTTTCTTTTTCTTCAGGGAAAAAAAATCTCTTTCTTCCTGCGGAAAAACGGAAACCGGAAAGATGGTATAATGACTTAATATGGATTGTGAAAGATTCATGGTATATAATATTAGAGAAGATGTGATGCAGAATGATTGAAGAAAGAAAGGTAGAAGGGATTCTGCAGATTAGGAAGAGGTGTGAATTGTCTATGAAAGCCTGGGTTGGATATGAAAGGACTGTTAAGCCAATTCTCCTTTATGGAAGTGACGTGTGGATGTTAAATGTAAATTAAAGAAACAAGGCTGAAGATGCTGAGACGAAACTTTTGTACATGTGGTATAAGAAGATTCGTAGGGTAAGAAACGTTGGGATACAGTGAAAAACTGATAGGATAAGAAATGTTAAGATATTTTGAAAAATGGATAGGATGAGAAATACTGAGATACACTGAAAAAATGTAGGATGAGAAATGTTGAGATTTATTGAAAATTTGATAAGATGAGAAATACTGAGATACACTGAAAAAATGTAGGATGAAAAATGTCGAGATTTATTGAAAAATTAATAGGATGAGAAATACCGAGATAACTGAAAAACTGATGGGATAAGAAGTGTTGAGATACATCGAAATGGTAAAAGGTAAGCGTAGGAGAAAGATGGGTCATAGCATTTTAAGGTGGTTTGGTCATGTGGGGAGAAAGGACAATGATAGGTTTGTGATAATAACGTTAATTCGGAAGTGTCACTTCCAAGAGGCGAGAAAGACCTACAAAAGGCAATCTTCATCTGTCAAAATAAAAAAGACACTTTTCCTTCTTTGTCAAAAATCGCTGTAAGAGATTCTTGCTTATCAAAATACAAAGACAATCCTTGTTTTTTTTTTTTTTTTTTTTTTTTAACTACGAGAAAAGGAAACCAGCCTTGTTTTCAAAAGCCCACATGATGAAGCAGTCTTTGTTTGTCGCACATGTAACAATCTTCGTTATGTTCATGACAGAACAACGACCTTTGTTCCTTAAAAGCATCGGGAAATTAATTTCCTGTAAAAATAAGCAGAAAAGTTCCTCATTTGCCAAACAGGTGAAAAATGGATCCAGTTTGTCAAAAACCTAGGCAGAATTTCGAACGCTGTTTGTAAAAAGCAAAATACGGAAAACAATCCTGGTTAGAAAAAAAAATAATAATAATGACTGTCAAAAAAACAAGAAAGCAATTTTTGCTTTTTGAATAACAAACAATGAAAGCAAACCAGTCACTAACCAAAAAGCAAAGGCCAAAGGCTTGAGAAAACAAACATTGTTTGTCATGAACAAAGAATCATAAAAAGAGGTCAAGTTTGCCAGCTACCCAAACGATCATTAAAATTAGTCTTTGTCAGTAGAGTGACAAGCTTTAGATAAAAACCTTTTTCTCAAAAAATACAGAAAAAAAACAAATACTTTGTCAGAAAAACAAACAAACAGGGAAAATACCCCAGGTATGTCAATAAACAAACAAACGCCCAGGGTTCGAGTTGCGCGTCGTGGAGAAAACAGACCATCATCTAACAGTACCGCAATAAAACACCTTCCATAAGATCGTCTTCCCATTAGCACCTTGGCATCTCGGAGTCATTAAGAGTCGCAGGTGAGATGAGAGGGCATCATCTACCTCCAGGGAGGGTTATCTCTGAGAGGGTATTCCGCCTGGGCATCCCTCAAGAATGTGCCTGTGAAAATGTATTCGGTTCTTAGGCTTAAAGTGGAGGATTGGGTACTTGGGTTTTGTTGAGAGAGAGAGAGAGAGAGAGAGAGAGAGAGAGAGAGAGAGAGAGAGAGAGAGGGGGAGTTTAGTGGAACTCAAAAGCATATATAATGGAAAGGAGTTATTCAGCTTTATGCACAAGTATGTGTGGCGTTTTCTCCAATAAGACATTTGAAAGAAAACTTTCCTCAGGTTTATACACATGCCTGTATACGCATTTTTTTCACCAATACAAACTGATAACTGATAGGGCAAAGTTATATGAATTATGCTGAATAACGGGAGAAATTACTAACCTTTATTCCTTTAATACCTCAACTCATAACAATGGAAAACTGAAGTAATTTTTAGATTTCATAAAAATGAAAATCTTCAAATCATATTTCCTATTTCCATTAACACAATAATAACTGCCAGAAAGAAGATATTTGGTTTCATTTGTGAATGTACAAATCATAACCTCATATTTCTTATTTACGGTAAGTGAATGAAAAAGTATATATATATTTTATATTTGTTAACTGTTAATGAATAAAAATGTTCAATTTATTTGGATTATTTTCGTCACATCAAGTTCACGAAGGCAAACAATTTCTTATATTTCATTTTTACTGAGGAAATATAGAAATCAATCAGATTTCTTGTTATTATTAACCCAAAGTAATGACTAAAGAGAAATCATTATGTTTTATAAATTATTAAACAGAGATAAATAAACTGTATTCTTTTTCACAGACTACAGAAAGATATGGGATTCCCTCTGTAAGTGGGATTAAGAATAGGAATTTGTAACTAATAATTAGACATTTGCTTTGTAGAATAAATAACCAAAGTCATCATATTATTCTTTAAAATATTTTTTCTTCTTCAGCAATACTTCGGATTTGTAACTTTATGTTACACTTCATAAATCCAGGCTATGATATGGAACATAGCAACATGAGTATTTATGTTCCTTTTTTTAAACAAAATACTGTATTACAAATTACGGTTTTCAGTCGCATTACTTAAAGGATCAGTGAATTATTATTATAAAAAATAATCATTAGTAATATTATGTAGTTTATTATGCTTATTATTAATAATAAGACAGATCTCTATTACCTTAAAATAAATTCTTATTCTTCTTTCTTCTTCCTCTTCTTCTTCTACTATCCACCTATCCCTTTATTCTTACTTCCTCTTCTGTTTCCTTTGCACACACAAACACACACACACATCCTACGAAACCATTCTAAACAGATTAGGGGTGAAGAGAGGATGCCATGCGACCAGGTGTACCCTCACAGGTAAAGACAATTAACACCTACGAGATACAGGTAACTCTTAGCATGAGAATGGGGTCGTTAAGGCAGGGAGATAAACTTCGAGAGTTTATTGTTGTTCTTCAATGTTGTTTTTCCAGTACTTCCATTAAGGTTTACAGGTGATGATTTGTGTTGCATAGAGATGAGGAGGTCTAGATGCTTGTTGTTTATCGTTGTTGTTCTCCACTGTTGTCTTTAATTGTTGTTTTTTCAGTATTTCTATCTCGTTTACAAGATAATAGAAACACAGTGTTGAGATCTAACACGTGGTTTGAGTTGCTCTTTATGCTACGTTATGGAAAATCCGAGTGTTGCATGAACAAGAAAACACGGTGTTGCAGACCACAAGTTTTGTTTTGCAAGTTATTCCACATTTTTCCGTTAATTGCCAACACAAATTCAGTGTTGCTATCTTAATCCAACATAATTTTACACGCCAACCCAAACCTTGATGCGTTTTCCATGGCAACACAAAGCTAGCATTCCATGGAAAACATTTCATTCATTATGACATAACAACACAAACCGTATTCTTCTTTCCCTCTACAGGTCTGCTTTGGCACCCCCTTCCTGCCTCAGTTTTCCCATATTCTTAAACCATCCTTTGCTCTATAAGCCAGAAAAGTCTGATGCCTCCTTCGGCTCTGGGCTAAAAAAGGATATATATGTGGCTCATCCTGCCACTGGCTTCCGGGTTTAATTTTTTCTAGCATATTGCGTGCATCACCGTCTAATCATAATATGCAAATTCCCTTTAATTGCACTGTGTTATTAGTGTAATTGTTTTGATGATTTTAATTGCCACTGTAATTGTTTTTTCCACGTTGACATTCCAGTTATGAATATGGCGCTCGTGAAGATTACACATAGCGTTGTCCTCCATTGTAATCAATTTGGGTGGAGTTGTTATTGTTCTTTTTGTTACATTGTTATTATCATTGTTATTGTTACTAGTGTACCAGTAAGGTAATATAAAAGAGGGTCCAGAAAACTAGAGACGTAGCGTACTTTTCTGATTTTCCAATGAAGGTACCAGCATGCCGCATACTTAAATAGGAACCGTTGGTGAGAGGTACTGGTCCTGGGCTGAACGACAGCAAATCTATCCATGAAGTCTGATAACTGCATGCTATCGTCCAAGTTTTGGAATTCTCTCACAGCCTCTCTATTCCCTGATTCCTATAATTCTTCTACATATTAAAGTTGTGTCTATTCCATCACTCCCTTTGAGGTTAGAGAACATCCTTATGACCTTTTATTCACTTCTAAATGCGGAGAGGAACTAGTATACTCTATCTCGACTTTCTGGGTTAGACAAGTTTTTGTCCTTATTTTTCAATGTCCTGGGCAGGAAAGGGCCACTCAATTGCCTCTCCTCCTTTTTCCTGTTTTTTTTTTTTTCTCTCTTTCTCTCCTAAGTCCTGAATTCCTCGAGCACTGGCAGAGAGCAGAGAAATTCACGCTGCAATTATCGCCACCTTTACATCCCGAACCCTTCAAATATTGACCACTTTCGTCGCATCTCCAAGAGTCAACTACAGCTCAATCTTATCTTCTTCCTCTTCTTCTTCTTCTTCTTCTTCTTCCTCCTCTTCTTCTTCTTCTTCTTTGTTTACAGCATGACGCATCGCCTCCTTTTCAGATTCAAAAGCTGGGTCTCCTAAAAGCTTAGGGTGGACGCCCCCTTCGCCCCTTCCCCACCAAGGAGGGCCCTGTCACGCTGTCGAGGTGTCTGCTATGCTCTATTATGCCTTCAATTTTATCCTTTTTTCTTCTCTTTTGTTCTGCTTCCCATTCTTCTTCTTCTGTCTATCGGTCGGTCGGGATTTAAGATCCCTGACGAATCCGATTTGAATGATGGAGGTTTTTACTAAATGATTCGGAGTGACGGCGGTTTTATCCGCTGGCCATTACCTGAACAGGTGCGACAATTTTAACAACAACAATTTGAATGTCAGTACTGGCCAAAATTTGAACAGAGACAAATAAGAGACGACGACAACGACAACATTTCCACAACCATAAACAACCTTAAACGGCGACCGTGGTCAAAAAGATAACAACTCAACTCACCACTTCACTACAACACCAACTACAATCATATAAATCGTAACAAAAGCAAAACTATTGTAACAATAGAGGCAACAACGGCAGGGATGACATAAGCAATAATTGAAGAGTTAAAAAGGATTCTTATAATAAAAGCAACACCAAAAATAATAAATCACATTATATTGATACCATGAGTGAACAGAAAAAACTTTTGTTTCACCGGCACAAATTTCCAAATTACCAAATGAACTTGACTGATATGCATTCAGGTAATATTATTATTGTTATCATTATATATACTGAGCATAAAATCCTACGTATTATTCTTGTATCATGATTTATGTCACTAATGTGAATGAAAATCGCTTGTCAATGCCTTGACAATTTCCTGCACATAACCCAACCACATCTGACAGTTTTAGAACTTTCTCCAACCACACTGAGCATTCTCCTAAAAGGTAGTAGTTAAATTTGACAATTTCCGTCACATGAGCCTACCACATTTGACACTTCCCCCACCTCTCCAAACTCGACAGCCTTCTAATCATTTGTGAGCTCTGTGCTCATTTGACAGCTTTCTATTCATCTGAGAGCTTGCTACACACTTCCTTAAAAGCTGCTCATATTAACTAATGGCAGCTTTAATCCCTTGTTTTTACTATGCCAAAAGTTTCAATATTTTGCCCTAACAAATTTGACATCGACTGACAAGCTTCTAACGGAAGATAGTTTCAACAATATAAATGAATGACATCTGACAGGTTCCTATAAATCAACCTATTATCGTCTGACGGTTTCTTACACATTACCATATTTGGCTTTCGTTCCCACGAATTAGCCACATTTGACTGCCTTGTACACAAGACCCTGATGTACCTCACATTGCCCCCACATCTGGCTTTGCGACTTTGGACAGCTCTCTTGTAATTCATTCCTTGATAGAAGAACTTTTCATTTTAAAACTTCCTTCACCCCATGTAGCAAGCCCTTTCCCAATCTCTTCGTTATTACACAGACTTCTTTCATAATGTGCTCAATTTCGTTAACATATTGACCTTCATTCTCTCAACATGACCAAATACCTTAAAAAGCACTCAGTTTTCCTTCCTAATATATATATATATATATATATATATATATATATATATATATATATATATATATATATATATATATTAAAAACTCAGTGCACTGAGTTACCTTCTAAATTATGTATAAATATATATATATATATATATATATATATATATATATATATATATATATATATATATATATATATACACATAACAAAAACTAAGTGTACTACTAAATACGAGACAAAACAAAATAAGGAAAATAATCAAAACCGACGTAAGGAAATCTTCAGAACATATCCCCTAAATAGTTCGACGGCTGGGGAGACTAATGGTTAGGACAACGCGAATCTTCTTCTTTCGTGTCGACCTGAAGATATCTGGTCTTCCTTCCATGCCTACCCCTATACCCCCTACCCACCTTCTACCTCTTACCCCTCTCCCTTTCCTACCCCTTCCAGGGAGGTCCATTTGCATGCCGTATCGTACCTCACACGCGAATGGAACGAATCGGAATTTAGATATTTTTGGCCCACGGTATGGGGAGGGGACGAGATGGGGGAGGAGAAAATGAGGGGGAGGGGGGAGGTAGAGGGGGAGTTAGCCGTCAACAGATGATAACAGGTCTCGATCCAAGTCGTTATTGTCGTGGTTTCTTAAAACAACGGACGCAAGTCAAGATAAAAGGGTTTCTTGAGAAAGCATGGAATGCGGAAAGAGAGAGAGAGAGAGAGAGAGAGAGAGAGAGAGAGAGAGAGAGAGAGGGGGGGGAGACTTCTCTCAGAACAGATATAAATATATTGAGAGACAAAGAGAGAGACAGGTGGCCTGAAAAATTTGAAAGGAAAGGGGAACAATTGTATACTACGCAATGATGATGACACAATTAGCATAAAATTCACGCATAAGCGTACACGCACCTATCGATTCTTAGTAAGAAATGTGATCCACCACAGTTAACTAACCATCAGGGCATCATTTTCTGCTTAGATCAAAATGAGCACGATGAATTTTTCAGGAAGTGGCCCTTAGTTGACTGACTGATAAATTCAACATTTGAATGAAACAGGCAGGCACATAATTTATATGCACATAAAAGTCTAACTGGTTTATTTCTTCAGAGCCATTCCATATATATATATATATATATATATATATATATATATATATATATATATATATATATATGTATATGTGTGTGTGTGTGTGTGTGTGTGTGTGTGTGTGTAAGTGCGTGTGTGTACATATACAGTATATATGTGTGTATACCTATATACATATAGGTATACACATACATATGTATGTATATATATATATATATACATACATATATATATATATATATATATATATATATATATATATATATATATATATATATATATATATATATATATATATACAGTATATATAATATTCCTATCATTAGAGTAATCAATACTTATAACATAAATTTTCAGAATTCTTAAAATAAAATCCGAATTGAAGATTTTCTCAGAATTCCATCACACTCGAAATAAAGAAGGAATTCCGAATACTAATTGATACAGAACTCCTCCATTAATTATCCATTAGGCAAATAGACAAAAACCTCGTAATGGACCTAATTAACCAAAATCCTACGGGTCCTAATCCCTTCTATCCCTGATCCCGTCCTGCGAGGAATAGCTTTCGAGTCGCAGGTGACCCTCGAAAATACCTGCAAACATCAGCCAGGTTCTTCGTCCTTCGTCGAGTGATAGGCTACTGGATTCATTCAGGATAAGAGCCAGGGGCGTTAGGGCTGTAATACCCTATGCTTTCCATAGGAATGACGTCCTTAGGGCCTTCGTTTCAAAGCATTTACCTCCCTCCGAGGCGGAATGTTTGTCGACGTCATTAGCGCGCGAGCTTTGTTGGCCTTTTCGCCGAAAAAGGGAGACCTTGTTGGAAGACTTTTTCGACGAAACTGATTCTACGAGAAGGCTAGGCCTCATTTCCATTTCATTCAAAAATTAATCAAAACAAAACAGACAAATACACGCCTTTTAACAATCGGCTCTGTATTTGCACCAATTTGTCAACCATGACATTTGACAAAATGACTTTTTGACTTTTTAAGATATCCTTCCACATTCCTTTAATTTCATTTACCATTAAAACCGCTTCTCTGACAGAAGATAAGAGGACGGCTCCAAAGAACTACAAGACACCAGTCACTGGATCATTCGCTTGAAACGACTAAAGTCTTCAGTCCCATCAGATTATCCAGTCAAGACATTTTTGGGTGGGTTTATGGAGCTCTATGGGTGATATCCATATATATGTGTGGATAATGACTGAGGACAGGGAAATATAGATTAAATTTAAGTATCATGTGCTGAGAGAAAGATTAAAGAAGAATTATGTAACCTGAGGGGCTGTCCTCGAGAGGAAATGAAGATAGTAGAATTTCCTGAAAATCAAGGGCTTTAGATGATGAGATACTCGCCAGTACTGTAGCGCTAAAACTCGATGGTGTTTTTGAAGCTAAAAGAACGCCCAAATCATTTGTATCTGGCACAGATAAAGTTATTAATAAAGCAATTTGTGGTAAACTACACATTGCATAACGAAAATACTGTACATCTGAAAAAAAGCCCAAACAGAAACATTTTATAACGTAAATTGGCAATGTAATTTACAGACCATAACAGTGTAAGTCCAGTCATGTCAGACATATATTAATGAATATATCTCCCCTTTCCTTAATATAACAGGCTCAACAAAGAGTTCCATGTGTCCACGTGACAAAAGTATCATAATTATCCAAGTGTTACAAACTTACCAATAAGCTATCACGATGAAGATGGATTGATATTATTGCTGCGTACAGAAGCTGAATTCGACGAGAATATGTACAGCAGAGTCGAAATACATTTATATCTTTCTTGACAGCCGAATGGCTAAATTAACTGTCTACCCATGAATCTGAACTAAAAGGCAAGGATTCGAATCCTTCAGGGGCAAATGCACTTATCAATTATATGTAATTCGATATGACGTGGTTTTTGTCTGTCTCTCATTTTCATTTGTCTGTCTGTCTGTCTCTCATTTATCATATATATATATATATATATATATATATATATATATATATATATATATATATATATATATATATATATATATATATATTTATTATTCTACCTTTTCTTGCATGTACTCCATTCGTTCCTCCTCATTATTCATCACTCTGCTCATCCTATCCCATTCTCTAATTATCCTTTCGACCACAGAGAAGCCCCTGCCTAAAATAGCCTATCCTGAACGGCCAACCACTCCCCCGCCTCCCCTACCCCAGTATCCTCCCCTACTCCCTTTTCGGAAGATCTTATCAGAGGAAGCAGCGTCCGTCCTTCTAAACAGTTGTTTATCAAATATCATCGTCGTTGAACCCCCCGTTTTCTGTTACGCGGTTACGCCCTAGATCGCCCGAGGGGGAAACTTCGCTAAATGTGCCTTTCATCTTGCGCTATCTCTCTCCCTCTCTTTCTCCCCCTATCGCTTTTTACCCTACACAACGGTGGCCAGTGTGTTCGTCACACTTGATTGGCAGTTGGGGGGTGATATCCCATATCTCTCTTTCTCTGTCTGTCTGTCTGTGTGGAATTCATTTTTAATGTCTGGTTCCGAATATTAGGGACACCTGGACACTTTGAGCTGTAATATTTGTTTGGAGTGTATAACTTTTTGTTGGGAGTATATAACTTTATAGATCCCTTTCTATATATATATATATATATATATATATATATATATATATATATATTATGTATGTATATGTATATATAAATACAAAATATACAATACACACAACACACACACTACACACATATATATATATATATATATATATATATATATATATATATATATATATATATATATATATATATATTATTACACCGGAGGACTACCTACAATATTATTTTTTGGTCTATGTTCACTCGCAAACAGATAAGAATTACTTGAGTAAAAGACTTTATTATGCCGAGGTACGATGGATGACTTATCTCAGTCAATTTTGTGTGGAAAATCTTGTACAAGGATAAACAGTGAATTTATATTACATCATTCTATCTGTGATCTCTCCTCCTGTTTGGCCAACGTACGGTAGAATGATTCGTAATCTGAACAGATGATTT
>NC_089794.1:13085102-13165102 GCF_040412425.1 Macrobrachium rosenbergii | reverse complement strand
CGATGCTTTTTGATTTAATGGTTTTCACTCCACCGGGAGAGGCCTTCCCCTCTTTTCCATGATGGTATAAATTTCAACGGAGCACTGATCACCTCTCTCTCTCTCTCTCTCTCTCTCTCTCTCTCTCTCTCTCTCTCTCTCACAAACACACCAGCCCAAGCAGCGACCAACAACATTCAACTGACATTTAGGCACAAGATTCCCTGCTCAGTTCAAGACACACGCTAGAAGTGAATGGAAATGTACTCAAGTCCTCCGTTTCTCGACACGTGATCGAACCCGGGATGTGAGCCGAAAGCAATGCCACTGCGCACAGAGAATATAAAAGGAAAGGGAGGTTCAAAAAGGAAGTAAGTGAACCGAGAATAGAGAAGAGGGAGAAATAAAGGTGGAGGTAATGAATGAAGAGGCGGAGGAGGAAGTAAGATAACGAGGTAAGGAAGAGGAGATAAGGGTAGGTAAACATTCCCTCGCATTCTTCGTTGTTAATTGGGGTAGAAATTACTATAATTAATTCTGTATATGAGTAAAAGTCTCATCTATTATTATTATTATTATTATTATTATTATTATTATTTCAATAATAGTAATAATAATAATAATCTTAATATAATTTTAAGAGTATGTTAGTAATATTAATAAGGTTATTATCATTACCATTTATAAAATCCTGTTACAATTATATTAATAATAAAGATATTACTAAAATAATAATAATAATAATAATAATAATAATAATAATTCTATTATTATTATTCGGTGGAAGTTAGAGAGAGAGAGAGAGAGAGAGAGAGAGAGAGAGAGAGAGAGAGAGAGAGAGAAAGGTAAGGGGTAAGATATCGGAGGAGGGCGGGGGAAGGGCGGGTAACGGAGGGTATCCTGTGTGTTTGGGGGTGGGAGTTCATAGGCAGGGGAGGTGCAGTAGGGAGCCCTGATTTATGGCTATGTATTGATGGCGTAACTCCCGGCGTGGGGTTCCCTCGTCATCTGTCATCATTGAGGGTGACAAGACTACCTCGCACTTGTGGATGTGGTTGAGTTATACCTTGAGCCACAGAAAAAAAGATAAAAGGCATCGACGGTTAATCCGTCTCTTCGGTGTTTTAATGACTTTGTGGCTGATTCTGTAGATAAAGTGTTTGCTTCTGAAAGCAGGCGCATATATGTATATATATATATATATATATATATATATATATATATATATATATATATATATATATATATATATATAATATATATAATATATAAAATATAAAATATATATATATATAAATATATATATATATATATATATATATATATATATATATATATATATATATATATATATATATATATATATATACATATGCATGCTTTCAGAAGCAAACAATTTATCCAGAGAACCAAGCACAAAGTTATTATAACACAAAAGAGACGAATAAAAATATATATATATATATATATATATATATATATATATAAATTAATTATATATATATATATATAAATTATATATTATATATAATATATATATATATATATATTATTTTTCGAACAGTTGGTACCATATCAAACAGCCCCCTCAGAGAATAGATATAAACTGATTTCTTTGTGACGTGGCGATGAACATTTGTAAAATTTGAAATTTTTTTTTTTGTGTAAATATAATAAAAAAAAGTTTTTTGATGGCGTATTATAAACAACTGTCGTTTGGATGTAAGAGTTAACCATCTTTTTAATTTCAACAGTTTCCATTAGAATGCGAGGATAAACAATATTCTTCAGGTTATATAAAAAAAGCTTTCTTGATGATTTTAAAATAAACAGCCTTTTAAGAAGCGAGGACGTCTGATAGTGAGATGATAAACAGTTTGTTTTACATGGGACGATAAACAGTTTATTCAGGATGAAAGGATGAACAGATTTCTTAAAGGTGAGAGAATAAAAATAATTTTCATTAGGATAAAGGAATAAAGTTTTTTTTTCTCTCTCTCTCTTTTCCAAGAAAAGTGCATGTTAACGAACTTCATCCAAAAAGTAGTGACAAACCTAACAATCACTACATTCCAGGGATCAATGGCCACTCCTTTCCTTATTCTCCCAAGCTTTGGAATTCTCTTCCTTCTTTTGTATTTCTTACTCTTATCACCTTTTAACATTTAAAAAGTAACCCTATCTTCTTTACTATCAAAACCTATTCTTCGCCATTTCCTTTACCAATTTTTTTTTTTTTTTTTTTAAGCCTGGGCTAGATATGAGCATATGTTTACCCATCCCATCGAACTTTGCAAGAATCGTTATTATTCTCCGTTATTTTCCTCTAATGTAACTGCACAATAATTTTAGTGACGCAGACAAAAAGAAGAGTTGAAATCCCCTCAGAGATGCGTAAAATCAACATTAACCACTAACTAAAGCCACCTTTGCACCAGTCCTTCTAAACAGGTCAAGACCTGACAAAAATTAAATGAAATCAAATACTTAACATAGCATCAGAAGTACAAATACGTATGCCCTTTCGTTTCTTCCTCCTGTTGTAATTCCCACTTAAAAGCAGCATCATTAATTCACATCTCCCATCCAGTCGCCCCCTTTATAATCAGAGTCACCTAGACTTCCCAATCCATCCTTTCTAACACTGTCTTGACACCTGTGTCGAGTCTTGAGCCGAAACAGCTACAGAGAACTTTTACCAACATTCAGACATCACGACGATGTAAATATCAGGTCCTACACCTATTCTTAGCCAAGAAGGAATATAAGGAGGTGGGGAACACCCGTCCCCAGCCTATTAAGGAAGAAGGTGGGGACTGAAGAGAGACGGATGGATCATTCTGTCAGTAATACTATTCCGACTGGCTTACGATCGCTATGCACAAGCCATGAGTTTATGGTCCTTATATAGAAGCCGTCAACAGGGGCCAGGCAACAGAAGCCGCCGACTGTAAGATTCTGCCGTCCCAGGTAGACTGACACATCCGGAAGATAGCGGAGTCCGTTTTCGGCAAAATGGATGGGTGGACAGATTTCTAGATAACTTCCTGAAATTTCAGCAAGTCTGTGCAGCATCTCTGAGGGAAATCTTTAAGTTTTCGTTTCAAAACCAGTTTCTATTTCAGTGATACTTCAGGCTTTCTAATCGTTACTTTCAGGATTAGCAATTTCTCGCATAAGAATATACGAAGGTAAAAAAAAAAAAAAATACACCCGGAAGATGTAATAATATTTGCTTTTTCCACCGAAGTGGTGTTTCTCAAAACATGAAATTTTGATGGTTCTCTTCGGTCACAAAAGTAGAGCTTCTCACTTCTCAAAATACTGATTATTCCACAGATTACAAATGTCCTGTATGATATCTTTCAGAATAGAGCATAAAAGTTTTTAACTCCTCCCCAAAAAACTGGCAAAAGCCAAAACAATTATGACTTTTTCCCTCACCGTTGAAATGCTTCTCATTCTCGAGTACCTTTCACATAAATCGTTTACATTAGTAAAAAGTAGTAGTATTGTTTCTCATTTTATTACCCCTAACCCAGATTGACTCGATAGAGAATGCGATAATGACTCTCTCGTAGTGTTTCTCATAGGGCGGTACGTGATTAATATGATAAAGCAGTTAAAAGCATTAAGTGGGAGTGCTTTGTCGAGGGTCCTAATTCATTAGCAAGGCGATTAGCGCCGGATTAGGCCGAAATAAGCGCTGGATTAGGAATTAGGGCCGGAATATCTTATCTTAATTGCCAGGACGCCAAATCTACTTCATGCAAGCCTCTGCCAATCCCCCCCCCCCTCTTACCAATCTCTCCCCCCCTCCCCCAACCCTCCTTTCAATCTTGTCTGATGGTATGTGATTATCATACGTATAGAGGGGAAAAAGGTCTATTCAGTAATAATAATAATAATAATAATAATAATAATAATAATAATAATAATAAAATTATTCTATTTGCTAATATTAATGATGATCATAATTTATAAATTTTTATAATGAATAAAGTAGTAATAGTAAAGGTCTTTTTTATAATAATAATAATAATAATAATAATAATAATAATAATACAGCCCTTAGGTTACTCACGAACATCGTCATCGTAACCGTATCATTAGCATTCTGCCATAACCAGTCCCTCTTATCAAAATATTTTCCATCAATTCCTATTCCGTTTACGCATGACTGGCGAAACATATGTTACCCCTTCTGCAAAGTTGCCATAATGCATCTTTTGGTCGAATTTCCTGCAAAGTTGCCACAAAGCATCTTTGGGTCGAAATTCGCCCAGATAGCAGCCCGAATGTCGTGATGGGAAGGTTATCTGTATTTATAGCAAAAAAGAAGAGGGGAAAAAATAGACACGATGTAGACAAGCCAATTACTCTACAGTAAAGATACGCCTGGCGTTGTCTAATAGCTGGGTTATTTGGCCCACCCCCAAAAATACCATAGCATAGACGAGCTTATTACTCTACAGTCAAGACGGGGGAGAAAGAGAGAGAGGGTTGCATTTTCATTAAGGGCCATTAAGGCAAATATCCGTGAAGATATCAAGGTTACTTGGACCTTACGGTGCTGTAGTGTCCGTGAGGTCTTTTTAAAAGGGGAGATGCATTCGCGATTATGACGTGCTCATGGGAAAATACCGTTGGGAGAAAACGGCCGGTTAGGGGATACTCCTCAAGAACTGAAAAGTAGATAATTGAAGAGGGATACTTGCGCTGAATTTGCAGTCTTCAGAATTTGCTTTATTGTGGTTTTTTACGTTTTACTCTCGCTCTGCTCGCTTCTCGGCCCACACTGTGACCCATTGTTGTCAATATTCTCGTTCTCCTACTTCTGTTGTAAGTTTGCCAGTTTCGAAGCAAATGCTAACGGAAATGAATTACCTCAGTTGATAGACGGAGAAAGGAAAAGAAAAAAGAGGAAAAGAGCCTCTGTTGACCTATGCAGTATGTGATATAACATTGGTCTGGCAAACTCATCCCAAACAGACTTAACACCTTCATGAATTGAACCGCTTCCTCTAAGAGCTGAATTGGTATCACAAAATAAAAAAAACATGTATTTGTATATATACATATGTTTGCGTGTGTGTGTGTTTTGGTGCGTGTGTATATATATATATATATATATATATATATATATATATATATATATATATATATATATATATATATATATATATATATATAATGTTCGTGTGTGTGTGTGTGATTTAAGAATGATTTGTTGTCCTCTCAGGCAGGAAATCGTGAACACAAGCCTATGAATACCACGACACACAAGAGTCTATGGCCATGGCTAACGCTGGTCAGATACCCAACGTCTGCTGTATAAAGAAATGAGGTGTCTTTTGAGATGACCCAGCATCCATTCATAGTGACTAGGCTACTCCATTCAGTTAAGCAGAAAACAGTTCTTAAAATGTAGTAACATTTATAAGTGGCCCCGGATAAGTTCACAAAATAAGTAAAAACTTGATGACTGCATTCAGAAACTTGACAGAAACGAAATTACTACAATGATAGATGAAGAAAATGAATAAGGATTTACCTTATTAGTTAGAATTGTATTTCTTAATTATTTTATTCTTCTCTGTTTTCTTCTTATATACATGTTTTATTATTAATCACGAATATTTACTCATTTTGAGCAACAACAAGAGTGACAAACTGAATAACAATTGTGGACATTTAAATGATCGTGAAGACGAATGATTCCACTATACCGTATACACGAGAAAAAATTAATGGGTAAAAGGATTTAAAAGTTGTCAAGCTTTAGGAGGTTATTACAAACAGGATGAAATACATGAAAATTAAAATAAAAAGTTCAAACGCGATGAAACAGTAAACACTTATCTAAAACCACGCAGAGAAAAGAATTAAAGATATAAAAACAAAATCCAGTGACTTCTTTGTTTATTTGAAATCGTTAACAGAATAACAAATAAATGTTTTCTTTCCATTATCTATCCAGCGATTAAACAAACAGAATCATCTCCGGATCTCATTATAAAGCTCCCGAAGCCTCAGTTGAAAAGAGCAGGTCCGGAAGTTTATCTGACAAAATCCGGTAATCCTATTTTTTGTCGATAATGCCCAAGTCCCGTCTGAAATCGAATCTAAATATTATCTGCACGAGGTGGAACCAGTACTGTGCAGGATAGGGGGTGATGGGTGGTGGTGAGGAGGTGTCAAGGAGGGGATGGCTTAGTGTCTACAGTATATACCAGTGAGGAAGGTGGAAGAGTTCTAGAAGTACTGGTGGTGAGGAATTGGTTATTAAGAGATTCCAGAGGGGTGAAGGGACATAGAAGAGAGAAGTGGGTAACTACGGTTCTGAGATTAGTTAGACTTCTGAATGACGGGCTCTCTCAGGGGTTGATATAATTATAAGGGATATAGGCCTAGGGGAAGAGCCGTTGAGGTTCTTCGAAGAATTACCATATTGTCAAGAGACTCCTGAGTGTTAGGTGACAGAGATGCAAATAATATTGGACATCGTGCAAAATAATACTCCCAATATGCCAAGGAACCTTAAAAATAGGTCTGACACCCCCAGAAATCTTCCAAGGGACAGGCATGATGCCAAGAAGCCTTCAGATGAAAAGAGGATCCCAAGAAAGGTGACCTAAGGGATTGGTATCATATCAAGGAACATTAGGGAAAGGTGAGAGCCCACAGAGGTACCCAGAGGTATTGATATTCTGTCAAGATACATTTTAGAGTAAGAAAAGCGACAGAGGTAGTACCACGGGATAGATATCCCAAGGAATCTTAAGGGATAAGGAAAGGCCACACATGGAACTGGTATGATGTCAAAGGACACCAGATGGAGAGTAGGATATAGAAGTTTGCAAAGGAATTGGTATGAAAGTATACCTGAAAGTGAAGAATGCCATGGAACACTTTAGGAGTACCTAGGAGAATACGATAATGCCAAGGGGACTCTGAAGAAAGGCGAGGAAGCCATACTGGTGCCCTAATAAATTGGCAAGATATTAAGGGACCTTAAGGGGAAGGAGAACGTGGAGCCATTAAACCGAGTTGTGAAGGGATGAAGCACATGAAGACCCAGATAGCCCAGAGGGAAAGGTGGACAATAGATCCAAGAGACTCGAAGGAGAGGTAGATAAAGTGCCAAGGCGCCTGAATGAGGGTATGAAAGCTGCCTAGGAATACCAGGATGTCCCTGGGCATGTGAATGGTGTCAAAGGATGCGAAGATAACATTACTTTATGATACGATATGAACTGGGAAAGAGAAATTGAGGAAAGAAGCTAGTGTATAGATGTAGGTGTGGTTAGGATAATGATTAAGGGAGTCTCCTCTAATGCTAAGGTTCTCAAGGGAGGATGTAAGTGCCTATATTGTAAGATTGGTTGTTTGGTGCCTTGGAGACCACAGAGTAGTCAAGAATCACCCTACGTGAAGAAATGATACCACTGAACCTAAATGGCAACAAAGGTACTCTAGAGTAGGAATCGATGGCGCTTTAGAGGCACCTAGGTAAAGGGAATTATGCTATGGGAACAAACAAGATCCGACAGAACTTCAAGCTTTCCTTAACATTACGGCGGAACAGAACTAAACAATGTTTACACTACATCTTAAATCTGTTATGACAAGACTCTTTGCTTACAGGTGTCAATTACATGGCTTGTTAGTGCTGGCAGGTGGAGATTCTTTGCACTTCCTCAGACTAACATTCCGCATGTGTATGTCAGGTAACCCAAACTTCCGATCACGTGAGGACAGGATGACTGAAGTGAATTATATTATATCTCCCACTGGTATACATTTTTGTACATAATGAGATATAATTCCTAAGTACTACATAGTTTGATATAATCTGACCAGTGTATTGACGTCCTCGTTCAATGTCAATGTAACACTTGCATATGAAAGCACCGATTGCCTTGAAATCTGTCACCTGTTTGTCTATACGACCACCGCCCACCCCCGCCCAACCAGTTTACAACCACTTCCCAACCCCCACCACCTACAGTCCCTGCTCAACCAATGCGGGATCCCCTCCTGAGTGAGGACATCAGTTTTCACTCATGTTTGGAAGTTCATGTGTCATCTTCTCCTAATGGCAAAGATCTTTTTATTTGTTTACGTTCTGCATAAATTTCCTCGAATTCAGATCCACTGAAGGTTGGAGTCGTTATTTTCTTATGTAAATCTTGCTTCCTATTTATTGTTTCGTTAGTCTTTGTTGCTTAGGACTTGATTATAGATAATTTATATAGACTTTTTCTGTGAAAAATTTACTGAAACAATGAAGAATATACAATTGTTTTTTTTTTAATGAAAAGTAAAGTCTTTTTCTCTCCTTCCAAATAAATAAATAAAAAAAATTACCTTACCTCTCATTCCCAATAAATTTTTAAAAATACCTTTCCGGTATTTTTATATTTAACTGGAAGAGAAAAGTAGGAAAAAAATATAAGTATTTAATTTATATTCATGAAAATTATAACTTAATTAATAAGTCTGATAAGTATATGTTGCTTTCCAGAATTCCTGGAAAATACATGACTGGAAAATAAAGACCCACCATATGAAATGGCGACAACGGATACGGAGCTATCAGAATAAGCTCGGAAGACCCTCAGGGAAAATTTAATTTTTAGACCAGACTGCCAGGTGATTCGAAGATAATAAAAGTGATACCGAGAGATTTTCCGAAGACCCGCAGAAATGACCAAACTTTTGTCAGACAGGAAAGATGTAAAGGGAATCTTAACCTCTAGGAAGCCATGTTCCGGATTTGAAAAAATCGAAAAAGGCATTCCAGGTGATCGTATAAAATATTCCGGGTGATTGAATCAAGGAGATAAAAGTAAGGTATTCCAGGTGATTGTATACAGGAAATTAAAGAGATTAAAGGCATTCCAGGTGTGACTGCATAAAGGAAATAAAAGTAAAGTATTCCAAGTGCTTGCATAATGAAGATAAAAGTAAGGAATTCCAGGTGATTGAATAAAGGAAATAAAAGTAAGGTATTCCATGTGACTGAAAAAAAGAGATAAAAGTAAAGTATTCAAGGTGATTGAATATTGGAGATTAAAGTAAGGTATTCCACGTGAGTGAATAAAGGAGATAAAAGTAAAGTATTCCAGGTGAGTGCATAAAGGAGATAAAAGTAAGGTATTCTGAGTAAATGTATACAGGAGATAAAAGTAAGGTATTCCAGGTGATTGCATAAAGGAGATAAAAGTAAGGTATTCCAGGTGAATGAATAAAGATTAAAGTAAGGCATTCCAGGTGATTGCATAAAGGAAATAAAAGTAACATATTCCAGGTGATTGCATAAAGGAGATAAAAAGTAAGATATTCCAGGTGATTGAATAAAGAGGATTAAAGTCAGGTATTCCAGGTGATTGAATACAGGAGATAAAAGTAAGGTATTCCAGGTGATTAAACAAAGGAGATTAAAGTAAGGTATTCCAGGTGACTGCATAAAGGAAATAAAAACAAAGTATTTCAGGTAATTGAATATAGGAGATAAAAGTAAGATATTCCGAGTGATTGTATACAGAAGATAAAAGTAAGGTATTCCAGGTGATTGAATAAAGAAGATAAAAATAAGGTATTCCAGTGATTGAATAAAGGAGATAAAAATAAGGTATTCCCGGTGATTGAATAAAGGAGATAAAAATAAGGTATTCCAAGTGACTGAATAAAGGAGATAAAAGTAAGGTATTCCAGGTGACTGAATAAAGGAGATAAAAGTAGGGTATTGCCAGGTGATTGCATAAAGGAGATAAAAGTAAAATATTCCATGTGAGTGAATAAACGAGATAAAAGTAAAGTATTTCAGGTGATTGCGTAAAGGAAATAAAAGTAAAGTATTTCAGGTGATTGCATAAAGGAGGTTAAAGTCAGGTATTCCAGGTGATTGAAAAAAGGAGATAAAAGTAAGGTATTCCACGTGAGTGAATAAAGGAGATAAAAGTAAAGTATTCCAGGTGATTGCATAAAGGAGATAAAAGTAAAGTATTCCAGGTGATTTAATAAAAGAGATAAAAGTCAAGTATTCCAGGTGATTGAATACAGGAGATAAAAGTAAGGTATTCCAGGTGATTAAATAAAGGAGATTAAAGTAAGGTATTCCAGGTGACTGCATAAAGGAAATAATAGCAAAGTATTTCAGGTAATTGCATAGAGGAGATAAAAGTAAGGTATTCCAGGTGATTGAATAAAGAAGATAAAAATAAGGTATTCCAGGTGATTGAATAAAGGAGATAAATGTGGATAAAGGAGATTAAAGTAAGGCATTCTAGGTGACTGCATAAAGGAAATAAAAGTAACATATTCCAGGTGATTGCATAAAGGAGATAAAAGTAAGGTATTCCAGGCGATTGAATAAAGAAGATTAAAGTCAGGTATTCCAGGTGATTGAATACAGGAGATAAAAGTAAGGTATTCCAGGTGATTAAATAAAGGAGATTAAAGTAAGGTATTCCAGGTGACTGCATAAAGGAAATAAAAGCAAAGTATTTCAGGTGATTGCATAAAGGAGATAAAAGTAAGATATTCCGAGTGATTGTATACAGGAGATAAAAGTAAGGTATTCTAGGTGATTGAATAAAGAAGATAAAAATAAGGTATACCACGTGATTGAATAAAGGAGATAAATGTAAGGTATTCCAAGTGATTGAATAAAGGAGATAAAAATAAGGTATTACAGGTGATTGAATAAAGGAGATAAAAATAAGGTATTCTTAGTTATTGAACAAAGGAGATAAAAGTAAGGTATTCCAGGTGACTGAATAAAGGAGATAAAAGTAGGGTATTCCAGGTGATTGCATAAAGGAGATAAAAGTAAAATATTCCATGTGAGTGAATAAACGAGATAAAAGTAAAGTATTTCAGGTGATTGCGTAAAGCAAATAAAAGTAAAGTATTTCAGGTGATTGCATAAAGGAGGTTAAAGTCAGGTATTCCAGGTGATTGAATAAATGAGATAAAAGTAAGGTATTCCACGTGAGTGAATAAAGGATATAAAAGTAAAGTATTCCAGGTGATTGCATAAAGGAGATAAAAGTAAAGTATTCCAGGTGACTGCATAAAGGAGATAAAAGTAAAGTATATATTTCAGGTGATTGCACAAAGGAAATAAAAGTAAATTATTCCAGGTGACTGCATAAAGGAGATAAAATTAAAGTATTCCAGGTGATTGCATAAAGGAGATTAAAGTAAGGTACTCCAGGTGATTTAATAAAAGAAATAAAAGTAAGGTATTCCAGGTGATTGAAAAAAGGAGATAAAAGTAAAGTATTCCAAGTGATTGCATAAAGAAGCAAGATATCCCAGATGACTGCATAAAGGATGTAAAAGTAAGATATCCCAGGTGATTGCATAAATGAAATAAAAGTAAAATATTCCAGGTGATTGCATAAAGGAGATAAAAGTAAAGTGTTTCTGGTGATTGCACAAAGGAAACGAAAGTAAAGTATTTCAAGTAACTGCATAAAAGAAATAAAAGTAAAGTATTTCAGGTGACTGCATAATGGAGATTAAAGTAAGGTATTCCATGTGACTGAATAAAGGAGATAAAAGTAAGGTATTACACGTGAATGCATAAAGGAGATGAAAGTAAAGTATTCCAGGTGACTGCATAAAGGAGATAGCAGTAAAGTATTTCAGGTGACTGCACAAAGGAAATAAAAGTAAAGTATTCCAGGTGATTGGGTAAAGGAGATAAAAGTAAAGTATTCCAGGTGACTGCATAAAGGAGATTAAAGAAGGTATTCCAGGTGACTGAATAAAGGAGGTTAAAGTGAGGTATTCCAGGTGATTGAAAAAGGAGATAAAAGTAAAGTATTCCAAGTGATTGCATAGAGGAGATAAAAGTAAGATATTCTTAGTGATTGTATACAGGAGTTAAAAGTAAGGTATTCCAGGTGACTGAATAAAGAAGATAAAAATAAGGTATTCCAGGTGATTGAATAAAGGAGATAAAAGTAAGGTATTCCAAGTGATTGAATAAAGGAGATAAAAATAAGGAATTCCAGGTGATTGAATAAAGGAGATAAAAGTAAGGTATTCCAGGTGATTGAATAAAGGAGATAAAAGTAAGGTATTGCAGGTGACTGAATACAAGGGAAATAAAAGTAAAATATTCCAGGTGACTGCAAACAGGAGATAAATGTAAGGTATTGCAGGTGATTGAACAAAGGAGATTAAAGTAAAGTATTCCAAGTGATTGCATAAAGGAGATAAAAGTAAGGTATTCCAGGTGATTGCATGAAGGAGATAAAAGTATGGTATTCCAGGTGACTGAATAAAGTAAGTAAAAGTAAGGTATTCCAGGTGATTGCATAAATGAGATAAAAGTAAGGTATTCCAGGTGACTGCATAAAGGAGATAAAAGTAAGGTATTCCAGGTGATTGCATACAGGAGATAAAAGTAAGGTATTCCAGGTGAATGAATAAAGGAAATAAACGTAAACGATTCCAGGTGACTGCATACAGGAGATAAAAGTAAGGTATTCCAGGTAATTCAACAAAGGTGATAAAAGGTATTCCAAGTGATTGTATAAAGGAGATAAAAGTAAGGTATTCGAGGTGATTGCATCCAGGAGATAAAAGCAAGCTATTCCAGGTGACAGCAAAAAGAAAATAAAAGTTAGGTATTCCTAGTGATTGAATAAGGATATAAAAGTAAGGTATTCCATATGACTGAATAAAGGAGATAAAAGTAAGGTCTTCCAGGTGACTGAATAAAGGATATAAAAGTAAGGTATTCCAGGTGATTGCATAAAGGAGATAAAAGTAAGGTATTCCAAGTGATTGAACAAAGGAGATAAAAGGAAGGTATTCCAGGTGATTGCATAAAGGAGATAAAAGTAGGGTATTCCAGGTGACTGGATAAAGGAAATAAAAGTAAACTATTCCAGGTGACTGCATGCAGGAGATAAAAGTAAGGTATTCCAGGTGACTGACCAAAGGAGATAAAAAGTATTCCAAGTGACTGAACAAAGGAGATAAAAGTAAGGTATTCCAGGTGATTGCATTCAGGAGATAAGAGCAAGGTATTACAGGTGATTGCACAGAGGAGATAAAAGTAAGGTATTCTAGTGACTGAATAAAGGAGATAAAAGTAAGGTGTTCCAGGTGACTGAATAAATGAGATAAAAGTAAGGTATTCCAGGTGATTGCATAAAGGAGATAATAAGTATTCCAAGTGATTGAACAAAGGAGATAAAAGTGAGGTATTCCAGGTCACTGCATAAAGGAGATAAAAGTAAGGTATTCCAGGTGACTGAATAAAGGAATAAAAGTAAACTATTCCAGGTGACTGCATACAGGAGATAAAAGTAAGGTATTCCAGGTGATTGAACAAAGGAGATAAAGGTATTCCAAGTGATTACATAAAGGAGATAAAAGTAATGTATTCCAGGTGATTGCATTCTGGAGATAAAACCAAGGTATTCCAGGTGATTGCAGAAAGGAGATAAAAGTAAGGTATTCCTAGTTATTGAATAAAGGAGATAAAATAAGGTATTCCAGGTGACTGAATAAAGGAGATAAAAGTAAGGTATTCAGGTGACAGCATAAAGGAGATAAAAGTAATGTATTCCAGGTGATTGCATAAAGCAGATAAAAGTAATTCCAGGTGATTGCATAAAGGAGAGAAAAGTAATGTTCAAATGATTTAGCTATAGCAGCAGCTACTGAAATAGAAGTTTAGTTTGATGTCTTTCGACAGGTGGTAATGATGTAGGCCAGGTGTAGGATTTCACTGAAGTAAAAATTAAAGGGCATTTGCCCGTTCAAGAGACAAGAGAAAGTATTTTACGCAAGTTATATTCCTTTTTTTATAAGTCTCATTTATCTCTCTCTCTCTCTCTCTCTCTCTCTCTCTCTCTATCTATATATATATATATATATATATATATATATATATATATATATATATATTCCTTCCCCGTTTACAAATACATCTTAGCAAGAGAGAGAGAGAGAGAGAGAGAGAGAGAGAGAGAGAGAGAGAGAGAGAGAGAGAGAGAGAGAGAGAGAGAAACATCATAAAGCAAATCAATTTTCTCCAAAATCCAAACATAGGGTCATCCCAAATGGCCTCCCAGTGCGCGTATAAACGTAAAAATTTACCTGAATTTACCTGTGTGTAATTAGCGCGAGTAATTACTGTCAAAATGACTAGTATAAACCACGACCTGAATATGTCCGTGCATTGCAACTTGTCCGTCTGACACGCTCAATGCTTATTTATGACTTGGTCCGGGCAATTAGGTTCTCTTGTTATCATGAAAAGACATTATGCCCAGGTATAGCCACCAGGTGTAGTCATAACCTGAATGGGTTGTTGGTAAGTGCTTTGATATCCAGGTATAGCCAGGTATACATGCATTAAGAGGGACTTTTGTTTGGCATCTTCGCCTGCCTGTCTGTCTGTCTGTCTGTTCTTAAACTCTTGGCTCTTAGCTAAGTACATCTGTTCTCTGCTTATCAGTTTTTATATATCGATATTTTTTCCGATACCTTTTCTCTCTCTCTCTCTCTCTCTTCAATTCTGTTAATACAAATATCTCTCTCTAAACATACTACCAGCAAATCTCTCTCTCTCTCTCTCTCTCTCTCTCTCTCTCTCTCTCTCTCTCTCTCTCTCTCTCTCTCTCTCTCTCACACACACACACTGGTGGGGTATCTCATGTCTCCTAAACTATTTATATATTGCAGATATCGCTGTCTGTGAAAAGCGTTTCTTCAGCCGATTTTGAACTCTCTCTATCTCTCTCTCTCCTTACTTTTTACGAACTCTACAACATAAATCCTTGTACTTTCAACAACCACCACCCTTCCCCCCTCTCTCTCTCTCTCTCTCTCTCTCTCTTTAATTTTCTCTCTCTCTCTCTCTCTCTCTCTCTCTCTCTTTCTCTCTTTTTAATTTTAACAAACCTATAATATAAACCTTTGTACAAACCCCTCTCTCTTTCCCTCTTTCCTTACTTTTTACGAGCTCTATAATATAAATCCTTGTACTTTCAACAAACACCCCCCCTCTCTCTCTCTTACTTACTTTTAACAAACTCTGGAATATAAACCCATGTCTCTCAGCTCTCTCTCTCTCTCTCTCTCTCTCTCTCTCTTACTTACTTTTAACAAACTCTGGAATATAAACCCATGTACTCTCAGCACCCTCCTCTCTCTCTCTCTCTCTCTCTCTCTCTCTCTCTCTCTCTCTCTCTCTCGGGGCACTTAAAAGAACCTCCGTGTAACAATTATAGTCTTAATAATAGCTGCCGATGTTCAACAGGGCAGGAACACTCTGGCCATCCGCCTGACGTCCATAAACGGTTTATTGCACAGACAGGGGAGATGAATGTTCGTGTACAAATAGCGAGGAATTAGAATAGCAAATAGCTGTGAATTAAGAAAGTAAATAGCTTACTGGAAAGGACAGCAAATAGCCACGAGTTAATACAGCGGACAGGTATCTGTTTAAATAAAAAATAGATGACGTTTAGAATAGGAAATGGTTACTAGAAAGAGAAGCAAGTAGCCGGGAGTTTGTGTAGCTATGGCTAGGCTTCAGGACAACTTGCAAGCTAGCTACTAAACAGGTTAGCAGATAACTAAGATTTCAAAAAAGAATGAATTACTTAGAAGTAGAACCAACAGCCACAAACTACTGTAGCAAATTCCCAGGATGACAAGGACCTATAAATTACTAGAATATCTACAATTAGCTACGAGTTAGAAGGTACGACATGGAACAGCAAATCTAAATATGAACAAGAACCTAATCGCTATTAGTTATTGCAATAAAGAGATAAAGATGACATTACCACAAATCTTAATAAAATTACCTATTGATTACAGGAGAATTTTAAATACGAATTAGAATAAATGGGAAGGTAGGAATGAGAATATATAGTTATAATAAAGACAGCAATGAGCCACCACACTGAATATAAAACAGCCACACCTTAAACTATTTGATAGCTATGAAGTAAGACAAACTTAATAGCTACTATTAGGTATAGGCATTGGGTTACCCTGTCTCAATGACCTTAATGTCTAAAAGAAAGGTAAAACTGGGTCACAGTAATTTATGATAGCCAAGAAATCAAGGTGATTCCTAATATTCCCTGCTGTAGGGAATGTTGAACTATCAAGCTTAGAATTATGGAATGGGTTTCAGTTATGAAACGCTTAAAGCTCTGGAATGAGTTAAACTCAGGGGATGGGTATGATCCATTGAAGGTAAGAATTCTGGAACGAGTCTCATTTCTGTCCTTTTTTTTTAAGTTCTGAAAAGGTTACAACCCTGGAAGGGGTTTGGGTCTGGAATGTACTTAAGCTCTGGAAAGAAGGTTAACAGCAGAATGTGTTTGAATTAACAGCTGAACAATATTTGGAACGGGTCGAGTTCTTTCAGAATTCAACCATTTCCAAAATGGAACTTAGTCCAGAGCTCTATCTTAACAATAAGCAGTTAATTCAGAACTGAAACCCATTCCAAACTTCCAGTCTTTCCTGAACTGAAACCCATTCCATAATTGAAATGTCTTTCAGTGTTTTAACCTTTCAAGAGTTAAAACCTCATGCACAGCTGAAAGCACTAAGGCGTTCTTACCTCTTCAGAACTCAAACTCATTCCAGATTACAAATCATGAACTTTCCTGAACTCAAACCCTGTTGATAATTCAAACACATTTTGGTGTCATTACTCTTTCAAGAACTGAAACACATTCCAGATTCAAACCCCTTCCAGAGTTGTACCCTTACCAGAAACTTGAGAAATTACAGAAACGAAACTCATTCCTAAGTTCTTATTTTTCCAGGGCTGATATCTATCCTAGAATTTAAACACATTCCAAAGCTTTAAGCATTCCAGAACTGAAACCTATTCCAAAATTCTGAACTTGACAGTCCAAATGCCGCCGGGAATGAACCCTTTTCCAGATATCTACCTGCTCCAGAATTCAAAGTCATTCTAGAATTTCTAGAATTTATAAAATTCTAAATTTCTAACATTTCCAGTACAAACACATCTCTTAATCGAAACCTGTTCCTCGGTTCCAGAATTTCTAGAAGTTTAACATTTCAGAACTGACGCTTCTTCCAGCAATCTAGCCTTTCCCGAACTCAAATCATTTCCACAATTAAAACCCACCCCAAATTATAACCCTTCCAGAGTTCTAATCTTTCCAGCAGCTACTGCAATCTGCAGACTTCGCAACTTATTAAAAAAGATTTTCCTACTACTTTTCTCAGCAAGGCGAAAGTTCCCTAACTATCGCTGATTGCTTTTGGAGATTATTGTTTTGTTAATGCGAAATATTCCTAATAGAGAATGGAATTTAAATAATACATTAATGCAGCTGCTAGCCACTTTCTACGACTGCGTTTAATGTTTTTGGATTATTTTCAAAGGATTCATTTCGATATATGGCTGACTTTTACATGGGTTCCGTTCAGTAAATTAACAGAGTTATATTACCTTTGTCTGTATTTAACAAATTCCAGAGAAAAACTTCCAGATTCTCTAATTTTAGAGAAACTGAATTTAGCTTGACTGATCTCGCATATAAACATATGCAAAGTGAATGTCTTTCTTTTCGGCGTAATCCTTAGTCGGGGTCGCTGTCTTTTGCAGTAAATGCTGAAGATTAAATTGAAATATGCTACTCAAAAACCATCCTTAATCAACTCATTATTATTATTATCATTATTACCACTGGTCATTTTTAGTAACGGAAAACTACATCGAAAGAGATGGAGGAACCATTAAAAAAAATTGGTAGAAAAACTATAGTTAAGAAATTAGTTTATTATAGAGTAATTTTCTTGAAATGCAATTAGATGTGGTTAAATTAAAAACTTGACTTTATCTTTTTTTTTCGACACTTCCTCCTTTCTTTCTAACTCTCGTTCATTCCGGTTCTTCATTCCTTTTCTACTTTCCTGTTTTTTCTGCCCTTTCTCCATTTTCTCAGCTCTTCCTTCCGTTTTTTTTTTTCTGGGGACGGAAGACTGCTACTTTTTTTGTTGCCTATTACTACTGTCTCTATTACACCGGACATGGCACACACTAGGAGTATCTGTTTATGGGGACGGCAAGCTGCGGGCTGCTCCAAAAGCAAAAGACAATACAATGCTGGCATAAGGCCTGCTTAATATAAAGCAACGAGGCCCTACATTGAGGATGTATACATTATATACTGTATATATGTGTACTATATATATACAGTATATGTGTGTGTGTGTACTATACATATACAGTATATGTGTGTGTGTGTGCGCAAGCAAGCGCGCGTATGTGTGATTACTGAATAGTTGCTGGAAGAAGCAACTGGAATTGACAAAAAAAAAAAAAAACTGAATAATTAATCAATTATTCATGCAGTTAAATTTGGTGAATCTACAGGAAGAACTGGAAAATAAAAAAAAAATTTTCTTGAGAAATTTTAATGGTTGGGAAGCATATTTTGGGATTTTAGACATAACAGTAAGGTAAAGCATTATTTTGTTATTTTTTATGGAAGGTGAAACCTCTGTTTTATTATTATTATTATAATTATTATTATTATTCAAAATGTGATAACATTCATATAAAAGCATTTTAAAATGGCCATTAATATCCATACAATATTCAAAGATTACATTAACCATATGTGAAACAACAAAGACCAAAAATTAGATAACAATAATTAACTACAACAACTAACTGTACAAAGCTATCAGTTGCCCTCTGGTCAAAACAATAATAATAATTCCGGACAATAAACTTCCGTAGGATCTCTGTCACGATTAATCTACAGGATTCCAGGAAAACTTTTTTTTTCCTTTTTTTTAATTTGAGAGGGAAACTGGAAGACGATTTCCAGTGAAACAAAGCCTGAATGACCATTGTTTGGAATTGCTTTGTTTTTTCCTACCCTGATTCTGTTACGGTTCGCGTCAGGACGTCGCGTAATACACACAAATACAAAAAGGACCCACCAACAACAAGAGGTCGGCTCCTTTTAGGATACGCAGCTGACCAATCAGGGCGGGTCGACGGGGCCAGAGGGCCAATCAGGCGGCGTCGGGGGGCGGGGCTTAGGTGCACGACAAAGCCGACCGCCACGTTCAGTTCCGTGCCGACCTCAGAGTGTGGAAGGTTGTGGAGGTGGAGTGACCGCGTCGCTCGCTCGCGTCTCGCGTCTTCTTCTTCGTCTCTGTGCTTTGCGTCCGCTGTCAAGTTCGAAAGAGAGAGAATAGAGATAAAAAAAAGAAAAGAAAGAAGGAGCTCAACTTTCTTTCTCACACGTGACAACACGGGCTTCGAATAAAGTGCCCCGCAAGTGGTTAGGTAAAGTGATTTCCCTCTGAAAAGTTAAAAAAAAAAAAAAAGTGTTCTTGGTAGAGGAGTGCGCGCGTACATAGGCATGAGTGTGGCTCCGACCGAAACCTGCCCAGAACGACGATTGAAATCACTGCGATGTCCCTTTGCGATGTGACCCCTCGATGGCCGGCCCAGCTGGCGACCCGTGGTGGTGAAGACGAACGCTGAAAGAGTCTTCGAAGTCGCCGTTCGTGTCCTTTGCATCCTGAGAGAAATAAGAATCCTCGTCCTCGCAAGTCGTTAGGAGGGGAAGGAACGACCCTGAGTGATCAGGCGCGTCCGGGGGGAAGGAAGGGTCGTTGGGAAACATCCATCCCATTCCTTCAGGAGTTTCTGATTGATTGTTGACGCTATGTTGGCCAGGGGGACCGCCGAAATTGGTGGAGGCTCCTCATTCACAAGAGCTGCTGCTACTGCCGCTGCTGCTGCGTTTGGAGCAGTAGGAGGAGGAGGAGGGGAAGGGGGAGGAGGAGGGGTATGTGGGGGAGGACACCCCCCAATCTCCTCCTGGAACTATAAAATTCTTCTCGTCTTGCTGCTGGCCATTGGAAATGTCAGCGCTGGGAACTGGATGTAAGTCATTACGTTATCTGTTGCACTGATTCATCTGATTTTGCCCTTTTTTGTACGTTTTGTCTAGTCTGTGGTCGAGCGTTTAATTAATCGGTTTGTTCTGCATCAAGTTACCTTTTTATCTTACGCTCTTTTAGTGCTGTTTTGTTTATTTATTAATGTGTAGCTTCCAGTCTGTGATTCAATGCCACCTTTTACCTTGATTTGTTATTTGATTAGCCAATTGCAATTTGCTTTCAATTTTCAACTTCCAATTAATCTCTTTTTTGCATAGGTGGTCATCAAAAATCTAACTTTAACTTTGTCAAGAATGAAGTTGCATGTTTATTCAAGTTTCATAAGCATTTATTTGTAACGTGTATTAAACTGCCATTTTTTTCCTCCGTACTTTTTTTTGAAGTATCTAAGTCTCCCAGTGTCTAGAATTACTTTGTGTTTATTGACGCTGAATCAATTCTACCTCATCACCGGTAATAAAACTGGTTCTTGCTGTCTTTTATTTATGTTTTATGAGTGTTTCTGCATCGATTATTTATCATTCTGGCTTTTGTAGCATTTAGTTGCGTTTTGTGGATGGTTACAACTTATTTATTAAATCTGATTTGGTAGCTTTCATTTACGTTTTATAATTGTTTCTTTATCTCAAGTCCTTATCACTTTAAGCTATCATTTATCACCATTAATAAAAGGCATCCATTTAAATACTAATTAGTTAACTGGGCTGTAAAAAAAAGTTCATTCATCATGTTTATTACACTGGTGTTTCTTCACCCTTATGTAAGTTTTTACTGTCTTGTAATTTTCATCATACAATATACCATAAAGAAAATGTAAGCTAAACAAGGGAATTATTATTATTATTATTATTATTATTATTATTATTATTATTATTATTATTATTATTATTATTTCCTTAAAGTGGCCTCTCACAACGTGTATTTACGTTTTTATTTAAATTTTATTTATGTTATTATACCATATGTGCATTAAATCGGTATTTCTTTAAATCCTATAAGCGTATTACTCACGGGTTTAGCACCCTATTCGTACAAAAGCCTAGCTATCTTTTTGTAATTACGGTGATGTATACTCCTTTTTATTCATTCTGTAATCAATCTGCACATATTTGTCAGTTGCAAGGTATTCCTCAAAGTACAGCATTACGCACTCATATAGTATTCATACGTGCTTTCAGATTTTTTATTTTTTTTTTAAAGTATGTATAGAGCATGTGCATGCATTTTGGTGTGTTTTTTTTGGACACAATTATTCAGCACATAATTATGTGTTTTACTTTGAAAATGTGTTTCCCACATTGCGTGTTTAATTTGTATTGTGTGTGTTACACTTGAAAACAAGTGTAGTGACGTATGT
Organism: Macrobrachium rosenbergii; assembly: GCF_040412425.1. Taxonomy (NCBI): domain Eukaryota; kingdom Metazoa; phylum Arthropoda; class Malacostraca; order Decapoda; family Palaemonidae; genus Macrobrachium; species Macrobrachium rosenbergii. The sequence continues at coordinate 13,143,804 of NC_089794.1, read as the reverse complement.
GTTTGTACTTCTGTCTGGGTAGATGTTTTAAATGTTCCGTGTATATAACTACTGTTTTTAATTATCTCTCACTGTATGTGTTTTAAGCTACTGATAATTTTCGACAATTTATGCGAAATGAGTTTTTTACGCCTTTTTTAGTTTTCTGTAAAAAGAAAACTACTGAGATGGCTATTTGCCTGTCCTTCCGCACTTTTTCTGTCCGCCCCCAGATCTTAAAAACTACTGAGGCTAGAGGACTGCAAATTGGTATGCTGATCATCCACCCTCCAATCATTGAACATACCAAATTGCAGCCCTCTAGCCTCTGTAGTTTTTATTTTATTTAAGGTTAAAGTTAGCCATGATCGTGCATCTGGCAACGATATAGGACAGGCCACCTACTGACCGTGGTTAAAGTTTCATGGGCCGCAGCTCATACAGCATTATACCGAGACCACCGAAAGACAGATCTGTTTTCGGTGGCCTTGATTATAAGCTATACAGAAAACTCGATTGCTTGTCTCAGAGTAAGTCTTAGCTCTGAGGAGTTTGGGAAACCGTACTTTAACTTGAGATACTTTGTGTGAGATGCCTAAAAAAAATATGTGCTTTGTGTAGTTTGCCTTACAGCTTTGAATCAATGAGCCATAGGTTTTATTGCTTCAACGCTTTGTGTAACATATCCTTTGTGTTATTTGTGCTGTTTAGCGGAAGACGAATCATTATGAAGTTCGTCGCTTTGTGTGGAGGAACTTATATTTTTGGATGAGTTTTTACCCTATTTTCTGTTTTAATTTCTAATTTGTTTGTGCAAGGAGTTTCATATTTTCATTCGTTGTGTAAGGTGATTTTTTTTTTTTTTTGCTGCTTTGTTTAGAGGAAATTTTTCTTTACTTTGTTTATTTTCAATTCTTGATCCTACGCTGAGAGCGTCTGAGTCGTGTCCACTTTAATCCTTTGGTAAATGCGCTTTGATTAGAGTTGCTTTGTGTGGACAGATTTAATAAAGTTCCTGCTTTATGTGAACTGAGGTTTTCATTAGGGAGATTAAACTTCCAATGCTTTGTGTAGAGTGTACGTTACACTATTCAGTGATTTTTACAGAATAGGTTTCATTTTTGAGTGCGTTATACATAGAGACTTCCTATTCCTTTTTCCTCTCTTTCCGTTCCGTGGAAATATAAATATATATATATATATATATATATATATATATATATATATATAATATATATATATATATATATATATATTAACTACATGTTCCTTTAAATATATATATATAACATTAATTTAATTAACTACATGTTCCTTTAAATAATAGGTGATATTAATTTATATATATATATATATATAGCTATATATATATACAAAACATACATCTCACCTGTCATTTAAAGGTAGACGCATCTTAATTAAAGGTAGCATGTCCGGATACCGGGATCCTATTAATTAGGAAATCCATCCAATTAACGGCAGGGTTAATCCGGAGAGGTAAGTAATTATCGTCATAATATAGACCTATTCAGGTGGAAAATCGTATTGAGTACGTGGGACCCTGTAAGAGGCGAGAGAGAGAGAGAGAGAGAGAGAGAGAGAGAGAGAGTACTCTGATACTGAGTGAAAACGAGGAAAAGCTGATGAGAGAAAATTAATAGATTTATCAAATATATTTTAGGGAGAGAGAGAGAGAGAGAGTACTCAGTGCTGACTGTGAGACGAACTGAAAGTCTTAAACGTAGCCTATATATGGCAAGAAAAAATTGCCAAATATATAAATACCGACAAAACATGAAGGGAGACAGGGAGAGATATTTACAAATAACCTAATAAAAATTTTCAGTCAGGTTAGATTGAGAATTCTTAACAGACCACTTAATTTAAAGATTAAATATCCTTTGAAATAACTCACATAGCTTTCAAAACCATTTTAAAACACAGTTGCAGCAAATCCTTTTATATATATATATATATATATATATATATATATATATATATATATATATATATATATATATATATATATATATATATATATATATATATATATATATATATATATATATATATATATATGGCTCCATCAGTATTACTACTCATGGCGTGCTTACAAATTCTGATAACATGTCTCCTTCCTCCCATTCCATCCACTTTTTTTTATGGCAGGTGGGTTTGCCCCAGCCTTTTTTCTCCATACGTCTTCTTCTAAATAAGACTGATGTGGACCAATAATTAAAAAAAAATTATTCAAGACAACAATACGGTTTGAAACCGCACATTGATTGACTGGATTTTTAATACTGTCGTCGCAGCAACAAACATTCTCTACGCCATCGCAAGTGTGGAATATCTGAACTATAGCCTAGAACTCTCTTCCTACCTCTGTTCTCCATGCCCATAACCATACTTCCTAAAAAAAAAAAAAAATGCAAACTATTTCTTTTCCTGTATTTTTTCTACTTTCTTCTGGTCTGGGAAAGGTAGAGACACTAGGCCGCTGCATCTAATTGGATGTACACCACCATATTTTATCCAATAAAAACCAAATCATTTAATTTTGTCTAATATGACTGACCTCAAAGACAACGGAAGGTTGACTCTAATATATACGCAAAGTTTTAATGAAGTTATATTTGGTAAAAATTCAGACCTTCAATAAAACCCAATGGGTTGAAAACTGTGAAACAGAATTAGGAAGAAACTAGACCTCTGTCTAAAGGAGAAGGCCACAGCGTGTACTGTATATCTGGCAGACGCTGGAAAGCCTGCAAAACCCTGGAAATTCTACGTTCACCTTACTGAGTTAGCCCAAGGTATGAAGCGCAGGAATTTGGTGCGAGCGGTAATATGGATCGCAGTCGAGAAATGGAATCTATAGTTTACTGTCTGTCTGGGAAGTTTAGTCAGTGATACCTATAGGAGACTAAACCACTGGCGTCCGTAGACAACTGATGTTTATTGTCAATATCAAGGTTAAGGAAAGCTGCAACTAAAAACTATAAACAAATAAATAAATGAATAAATACATATATAAATAAATAAATAAATAAATAAGCACGTAAATTAATAAATGAATGGAAAGGAAGCATCAAACACGGAAGCCTTGCGCATGCTACAAGAATGATTATTTTTCATTTTTATCATTATTTTTATAATGTGTCACAATTTGAAGTGCGGAATATTTAAAAACGTAATCTCATAAACCCTTTTATGTCTTCTTTTAAAGCTTTCATTCATTTTATATCTTATATCTAAGAGACTAGGAAAGTTAAGTAATTGGACCTTTTGGTTATTTATAAAATGAAAATTACAATTTTGCTATATTTTGTGTTTTGCAAATTTGTTTAAAGTCACCTCAAAATTAAACAACGCACTTAATTTTATATGGTTTTAATGATGATATTTATATCTTAATTAATTACGACTTTTTCAAGTATAAACGAGGCTGTCCTATGAACCAAGAGCACCATTATGTAACCTATTTGACATTGGTGTTCATGTATATTATTATCTATTTATTGATTTATCTTTATTTGAAACGGAAGTTTTTCACAATTTTATCAAAGAAGTGCGTTTGAAGTAATTTTCAATGCTACCATTAGCAATATTAATGATAAAAAAAATCATAATTGCCATGAAGAAATGCAATTCTAGTAATTGTGAATATTAACAGTAAAAATATTAATGACAAATATGCTAATAATCCCAGTAAAGGAACTTAAGTCTAGTTAAATGAATAATTATTTACGTTCATATTTACTGATTATTGCTATTTTGATTCATTGTTAAAGAGACTATTACACATAAAGTTCCCTGAGATACTCTCCAGTGAAATGCTCACAAGAAATAAATTAAAAAAATAAATTCTGATAACATGAAATACATAATCATGTATGAATAAATTGGGCGCACATCATGACCAGTTGTTCTCACAGCAACCACTCACCCATTCATTCGCTCAATAATCGTTTACAAAACAAATGAGTATCTATAGCACATAGATACGAAACCAGAAGATACAAAAGATACTAATTTAGTATTACCGAAATATATGCATGGAAATAACAACCACACAATAAAACTGGCAATGTTATTGTTCGGGAAAGAGTAAAATATTATTTTTGTAGTAATGAATGTTTTACAAATACAATGGCTGTTTTTGCCGTAAAAATGACTCGGTAACGTTTCACGTACTTTTTATTAAAAGCATAAAAAAACGGAAACATTGTGTCTATGTTTTTTGAAACAAAAAAATGAAAACAAAAACATTGTCTGGAATACTTGTTCTTGTTGATATAACGTGTAAAACAAACTATTATTATTATTATTATTATTATTATTATTATTATTATTATTATTATTATTATTATTACGAATACTGAATATATGTTCACATGGTTATTATTATGAATACTGAACATATGTTCACATGGAACAGAATACATCCTGAAAACCGATAAATTAATTACCAAAAATAAGGATTTATCATTATTATATCTGCAAAAATATGACTCCTTTTATTAATGTAAATTATATATATACATATATGTGTGTGTGTTTATATATATATATATATATATATATATATATATATATATATATATATAATATACATATATGTGTGTGTGTGTGTTTTAAGTTCAGATCTAAGAGCATTTCGATTCCGATTTAAACACGGCAATGAAATCAATAGCGCCATGCGTCCTCGTTTAGAAACAAAGACACAAGCAACGAAAACAAATAAATCTTGTCATAAATTGTGGAGTATAAGTGACGTTTTGCTTGCGTGACAGATCGACATAAGTCAGAATGCGGTAACTTGCTTCATTTCATCTTGATGTTTGCTATTCTGCATTTTGTCCATTTTCCCGTCTCGCTAATATATTATATATATATATATATATATATATATATATATATATATATATATATATATATATATATATATATATCAATATATGTGTATAATAAATTATATATATATATATATATATATATATATATATATATATATATATATAATTTGATCAAAGAAAAGGACTGAATACCATTGTCAAACATTTAAAATTGCTTTTCGTGGCTTCGCTGATTGCAATCTGAACGAACTAATATTGACTTGCTGACAGCTAGCTGTGTTTGTGTGCTTGTGTGTGTGCGTGCGTGTGTGAGGGTGGGGAGAGTTTGAGGTGTGTGTGTGTGGGGGTGGGGTGAGACTGGAGGTGTGAGTGTTCCTCATGATTGATAGGGATAAGAGGGACAGGAGGAGTTGTTAAAACATAATGTTTATCATTCACTCCCTGTGGTTAGTGGTTTCAGATTCCACGTTAAGCATTATGTCCTGCCGCTGCACGATTCAATGCCTCATTTACCATTCGATTCGATATGCCTTCCTCATAAGTACAAGTTTCGTATTCCACGTTAATGCATTAGATCCCGTCTTTATATGTTTATGTGGGCCAGTGTGGTTCAGTCTCTGAGCAGGTAATCTCCTGACTGAGCGTTGATAATATTAATGAATGTAGAGTGTCAATGATTGAAGATAAATCATCCGCTGATTTTGAAAAGTGGAACGGCTGAGTTTCAGAAATATTGGTCTCCTAAGTATATAAGGGTTAAGACTGAAAGGCTTATTTTAAAAAGGAGTGAACTAGAAATTGAGTAAAAAGGGAACAGGATGCTTATGCAATCACTGATTTTCAACACCACGTCTAATGCGCGAGAAATGCTGCATTTGATGTTGAAGGTTAAAGAAATAATGCAACTGTCTGCATGAAATATGGTTACATCATCGACATTATTTATTCCCTAGTGTCATCCGTGTTCCGAGAGCAAAAAGCAAATTGAAGCTACGAGACTCACTTTTTGCAGAGGGATCTGCTCATTTTACTCTTCTTCGTTTTGGTTTGCACACATATAATTTGAAACGTACAACAAAACACAAACATTGAACTAAAATAGCGTATATTTATTATAATTTAATATGTCCACGTTATTAATATTCTTATCCTCCTGTGTAGTTTGGCCTTGGGTGAATTCAACAATTTCGAAAACAGACCTTCAAAATTAACTCTGCAATAGTGCCATGGTCAGGGAACAAAAGTTCCAAGGTGCTTTCTTTGTTAATGTATCCCCACTCTCCAAAATCCCACAACCCCCCCACCCAAGACTCAACAACAACAACAACAAATCAGATTTAAAAGGAAAGTAACTCTTCTCTTGCAAGCCACTTAATCGATAGCGTTCAAATTTTCTTTTATCAATAAACCCAAAGTTGAGGCTTTTTTTCATCAGGATCAGGATATACCAATCTGGTCAATAGTTTGATTGTTGTGATTATTTTAAGAGTAAGAAATAATAACTGATTATTTTCACAAGATAATGAGTGTGACATAATCAGAGTTACTTGAACAGTGATAATTTTAAAAAATTTTCCTAATTAACTCTTATTAATAGTTTCTGATATTCAGTGACAGTTATCATTACTGATGTAATTATATCTACTTATAAAATAATAATAATAATAATAATAATAATAATAATAATAATAATAATAATAATGACATCTATTCATATACATACTTATTATTCACGCTCAAGTTAAGAAGATAACAGCCATCATAACAAGGTACATTATTGCATGAAACTCACCACACTCAAACTGAAATAAACAAAACAAATAAAAAATGGGAAAATTTTAAAAATGAAATAATTTCCCCAAGAATTATCCATTTAGCGTCATGCAGCTATGGCATTACAGGGACTCATACCCAACTCATAATCATTATGCCAGGGGAAAGTGCTAGTTATCACTCTCAAGTCAAGACGCCTTAAGAGCGAGAATCCAAGGTCCATATGGTCCCTCCCCCCCGGGGGGGCTAATCTTGTGTGTACCCTCGGAGGAGAGTCTCCGCGATCAAAGGATGCCGACGCCGGGGGGTTGAAATTGTCGGGAAAATCTAAAATTAGGCAAAATTGTCGTCGACGTAATTGGAAGGTTGTCAATTACAAAAGATGGCCTCAGCTGTCAAATTATATTAACCCTCCCTCTACCTTCCCATACCCAACACCCTCAACCCCCCTCAAGTCTCTTTGGCCTTCTCCGATAACACTAACCCCCCCTCCCCCAACCCCAATCCATCTGACCTACCACGATTAATTAGGTTCCTAAAACTCATAAGGAATCACTCATATTCAGATAGCGATTACCGGGCTTTTAAGTTCATATATATATATATATATATATATATATATATATATATATATATATATATATATATATATATATATATATATATATATATTTCTAGTTTGTGAGGGCTTTGTGGGCTTGTATGGGTGTGGTGTCATATGTTTTGGGGAGGGGTATTGTTTGTAATGAGCGGAAGTATTAGGCTGTCCCTTTGGCCTAAATGTACGGTGGAAATTAGTAAGCTTTGGAATGCTCCTTCTACTTCTGTTTTCCAAAACAAATATATATATATATATATATATATATATATATATATATATATATACATATATGTATACATATGTATGTATGTATGTATGCATGTGTGTATATATATATATATATATATATATATATATATATATATATATATATATATATATGAGAGAGAATGACATTCATATTTGTATACTATCAATAACAGCTCGTACTAAATTATAATGACCGCTAAAATTAATGAATATCAGTATTGATAATATAAACAAACATAATCATAATAATTAATTAATTAATATATCAATCATCATATTAAATCAATCAAGACATACAGAGAGCTTTCAAGAGCGTGCAGGCTCTCATTAACATTTTCAATGACAATGAGAGCCAAACAAGCTCTCCAAGTTCTGAGAGTGTTTATTAATAGTTTTTGGACCCCCAAAAACGATTGTTGAATTCCACTTTTAAATACACTGCTTTTTCATATCATGAGAAATTAGACGAAAATGGTAATAAAGATGATGACGGAGATTATAATTATTATTATTATTATTATTATTATTATTATTATTATTATTATTATTTTAAATCCTATTTCGAAAAAGGAAACTGATAGTAAAGATTATTTTTTTCTTAAATCCTATTTCGAAAAAGGATTATTATTATTATTATTATTATTATTATTATTATTATTATTATTATTATTATTATTATTATTATTATTTCTTTACAGCCTATCTCGAAAAGAGTGAAAAATCAAATGAAAGCCATTTCATTAAGTACACAGCCATTGCGAAATAGTTAATGCGAGCCCCATATTCCTGTTTATTTTACATGATCCACTTTGTCGGCGACTTTATCGCGTTCATTAGCGTTACGAGACTGCGCAAAACGATGCTGTCTCCGCTTTTATAATTGTTATGGTCTTTGGCGTTAATGCAGACGATGGCGCTTTATTGTGGTATGTATTTTAATAATCACAAACAATCGTGTACACGGATATACAAATAAATATATAATAGCACTGACATTATATGTACAAAAAACTCTAAGATCCTTCGCGCATGCGTACAACTTTCGCAAGCACGTACACATATATGTATGTGTGTGTATGCATGTGTATATATATACATATAAAATATATACATATGTATATGTATATATACAAACACAAAACACATGCTTAAATGCACAAACATTGCTAGAACACTCGCAGTCATTCACAGAAAAATATTCACAAACAACATGTGATATTTTACATTCACACACAAGATATTTTTATTATTAAATGATTATATTTATTAGTGTTTGAGCCCGACCAACCATTCACAAACCACAAACAAATATCAAGTTAAAACCCCCATAAAAAAACAATGTTTTTGACAAAACTGGTCATAGAAAGCAAGAAAAACAAACATACAAACAACTGTCTTCTCACAAACTTCCCCAAACCTAGCTCCAACAAACATATACGCTGGCAAACTTGGCCTCAGAACTCAAGAACGTGAAGATATGGGAACACACGAAAAAGTAACAAACACGCAAAGGCACACCTGTTTTGACCTACGGTTTATCGAACGTTCATGAACGCGGCCTAGGCTGTTGAGACGACATTCATGAACACGGCCGAAACGGTGAAATGTTGTCAGAGCGCAAATTAACATCACCAGAAAATAAACATTTATCATGAGCTACGTCCATTAACGCTGCATATATCACGCAGCGTAATTATAGTCTAATTTAATCCAGGTAATATTGCGAATTCAATGCGAACATCCAGCGCTATTGAATTAATAAAGTCTGAAGGCAGTTTATGAATTCACTGTACTAAATAATTTGCAGGACGTCAGTTCTTGGTCGGTCGTTTATCTCATGAAACTGTTTTGTGTGGTGGATTATCCATTTACTGAACGTCGCCGTGGAGGCTAGATTATAATATATATATATATATATATATATATATATATATATATATATATATATATATATATATATATATATATATATATATATATATATATGTATAATGTGTGTGTGTGTGTGTCTGTGTATATGTTTGTGCGTGCACCTCTCTCTCTCTCTCTCTCTCTCTCTCTCTCTCTCTCTCTCTCTCTCTCTCTCTCTCTCGCAGCAAAATAGCAATCTAAATAGATACATTTCATCATCCACGTATCATTCACTCCCAACCGCGAATCAGATGATAGCCCTGTGTATCCTTCAGCCGCGGATCCTACTCTTGTAAGTTACCGTCCCTTAGGCCTAAGGATCTTTAATTAGGCACTCAATGACTGGGCATTTCGCACCTGTCTTATCTGGGCCCATAAAGAAAATAATATTATTGAGGCTAATGGGCCTTTGCGAATCTGTTTTCTGTTGATAACTTTCTAATCTTTTTTAAGTAATTTTTTGTGTTTGTTGATAAATTTTTTTCAATAGTAACAATATGGTAATAATGTCCATTACGTTAACTACTGTATATATATTTATTTTCTGACATACATACACACACACACACACACACACACACACACATATATATATATATATATATATATATATATATATATATATATATATATATATATATATATATATATATATAACATTTAACTATTGTCTCCTTCAAAACAATTACATTAACCACCCTTCCCCAACTCTCTCTCTCTCTCTCTCTCTCTCTCTCTCTCTCTCTCTCTCTCTCTCTCTCTCTCTCTCTCTCTCTACTCTATAGAAGGAAGTGTGGATGCTGAACGCGAACGAAATAAAAGGCCGATCACAAAGAACTTAAGAAAAATATTAATTTTATTTTCTTATTTCGTGTTATATTATTCGTATTTAATATGTTTATGTCTTTATATATTTTAGTCATGGTTATTATCGTTGCATTTTGAGAGGTACCGAGTGTTACAATTATCTTGAATATATACTTTTATTATTATTATTATTATCCCAGACGAACGATTACTGATTGGATATTTTAATAAAAGACTTCCAATATTCCGCACACTATTATTATTATTATTATTATTATTATTATTATTATTATTATTATTATTATTATTATTATTATTATACAGAGTGAACAAAGATTTTCATAGAAGCTTAAAAAGCCATTAATTTAAATGAAACTGAAAACCAGGACAAATTGATTGAAAAATAAATAACAATAAACACAAATAAGTATTATAAATCAGATCAAGTGTGGATATCTAAATCTTATAATTAGAAATATGTATTTCCTAATTATTACTATTGCTACTGAACTTTATATTTTTAGTAAAAGTTGCTAATGTTATTTATTTTTAGTTGGTTTGAATTAATTACTCACTACTGACCTTTTATTGCAATTTTATTGCAAGTTTCTTCGTGTTTTTCGGTATTTTTAAAAATCTGCTAACGTTTCTTGTTTGCAAGAAAAAAAAAGAAAAAGATAATGAAATTTAATTTTGTTTGCCTTAATTTCATATGTCATGGTGATTTTTTTTGTAAATTTACTTATCATTCATACTTCTATTATCTTTTGACACCGATTTCATTTATTTGCAAATTTTCTACCTTTTGTAGATAATCTCATCTTTAGACTTTATTTCTTTCTAAAAACTTCACCGTTGTCAGAAAAAGAATGCCTAAGAAAAATCAGTGTCTGTTAACATTTCTTTAGCGTACTATACGGTGTCAGTCCGGAAAAGAAAAAATAAAGAAATAAATAAATAAATATATAAATAAATAAAGTTGAGTTCAGAAGCATTAAAGGATAACAATCAGGAAGGCAAAAGCAAAATAAGGATGCGTTCAGAAGCACTGTAAGGATGGCAATCAGGATCCCGGGTGGTGTGGTACTGTAACTAGTGCTTAACGTCAACATCTGTAAACACGAGTGTCGGATTTCAACATCAGATAGAAACCGCCGAGACTCGTTCTTGTTTTTTGCGGATAATGATGAAAACGTTTCGCCTCTCCTTGTATCTTCTTATGGATGGCAAACAGAACGTTCTTTTTGTTCTTGTTCTTGCGGATATATGAACGTTTTTTCTACTTCATCTATTTTAGACGATGGTGAAAAGGATTTTGCTCTTGAGAATTATGAGAAACGTTTCTCCTTTTCTCCCTCTGTCCCTATCTTCTTCCAGATGGGATGCAGATCGTTCACTTTGTTTTTGCAAATAATGCCAAAAAACGTTTTTTCACCTCTTCACCTATTTAGTCCCAGACAATAAAATGAGCATTCATGTTTTTATGAAATCAAAATAAACGTTTTTCTCAATTTCACGTTATAGGACGCCACGTTTCTTCTCCCTCTTCGATGGTCTTTTAAAAACAACGCTACCCCGTAAGCAATAGAGAGCAATATCGCATTAGAAACGATCCCATCACGCACACTGTGTGTTCCGTGCTTATCAGCTCTTGAATTCTGACAGAAGGATATGGAGTGGAGGACGGCGCACGTAAGATGCTGCGCTGTTCGAAGGCAACCCCGAACTCTCTTATATTGTTGAGCGTTCAGCTGTGCAGATAGGATTAGTCAGGGCTCTTTTCCTATGCCGGGGTGGATGGAATGAGAAGGTAGAATTGAAGGAGGCGGTAGTACTGTAAAAAGATAAAACTGAGGAGTGAGTGGGGGATCAAAGAGGAACAGGAAGGATGTAGAATTCAAGTAGCTGTAATAAGAAGGTCGTAGTTTGAAGAACGTAGATCTGTACAATGTGAATGCAGAACTGAGAATGCAGGAATAAACTGAGTATGGAATACACAAAACTGAAGAGGTAGAAACACAGTAGGAAGAATGAAGAGTAAAAGAGACGACAAAAAATGAGAAAACAAACGGAAAAAGCAGTCATAAGGAGAATGCAGAACTGAAGATAGGGAAGTTCAAGAGAGAGCTTAACTGAAGAGACGATAGCTAAGAAAATATGAAACTGAAGAGACGAAAATAAGAAAAAAAGCAGAGTAAAGTAAGAAGGTAGAATGGAGTGGCAAAATGGCGGTAGCCTTGGCTGTTTTGAGAGGTGACAAGACTCCGCCATCGTCCTTGTTAAGGTAGTTGAACGGGGTATTTATGCGTTGTTATTATTTTTTTTTAGCTGTTTTTTTCACAAACCAAAATATCACTATATGGAGACTACACACGAAACCGCGTGACATTGTTCAAGGTCCAGACAGCCTTGGGTAAACAAGTGACGAATGAACTTCATAAAAAATGAAAAAAAATAATAAATTCAGTCGCTGAGAGCGAAGTGAGACGTAATGATGAGGCTGACTTCGAAATACCGTCTCATAAACAAGATTGAAAACATGAGGGCATTACCAACTGATTCAAATGTGTGGTGACGCCGTATGGAGAGAGAGAGAGAGAGAGAGAGGAGAGAGAGAGAGAGAGAGAGAGAGAGAGAGAGAGAGAGACGTAGCACTGATGATGACTCACGTATCAAATTTCATTTTCTCTCTTCTCCATTCTCTCCACCCCATCTGTGACCTACAGTATCTGACTAACATACAGGTACATGATTCTCATCTTATATAAACAGAGGCGCACTGTGCTTCAAAGGAAATTCGCCCGTAAGGCCCCATCCTTGTCCCGGGATCGAATACGGGTTACCTTGGGAGTGAGAGGGGAGGGGGAGAGGGTAGGGGAGAGCGAATTTCTTTAAAAGCGGAACTGGAACAACAACGGAACAACAATGATCGATTCTCCTTCTTCGAGAGCCTTTGTTTCAGCTGCACTCCCCAGAAACAACTAAATCATCCCCTTCGTAGTCTGTGCCCTTCTCGCCGAATAAGAATCCTTGGAATCCTTCTGGTCTTACGTGAAGGAGGGGCGTCCTTCGGGATTACGTAGATGACCACGCTTTCTCCAATCCTCCCCCGAAATCTGGATTAGTGGCTCCAAAAAGGGCGCCGACGATCCCAGCGATAGATGCGACCAGACACCTGGAAAGCCTTCGGTGAAAGACTGGTTTGTGGGAAGAGGTGAAGGGGATGGATTCATGAGGATTAGTGCGGGGGATTAATGGGGATTAATGGATTTCATCCATGTGCCTATTAGCAGGATGACTCGTAATGAGGATTACCGCCCTCCTTGTCTTTGAAGGGCCGAACATGAGAGAGGCCTTCGGCCACTGGATTTTATTTCCAGTGGCTGGATTTCTGGAAATGAGAAGATTCCACCTGGCGGGTTTTGTTTAGTAATCTTCCAGATTACGGAATAGCTTTCGGGAATGGACGATTCTGGCGAAAAACAAACTGGAACAGACAGTGCTGGCGAAAAACAAATTATATATAAAGATTGTTTGGCGGTTTATGAAAATATTTGTTGTTGTCTTCATTTTTCGTTCACGGAACACGTTTTTGGGCAGGACGAATCTGGTGGGTATTTGAGAAAGCCCATGTAATCCATTGTTGTTGTTTACTTTTTGGCATATGTGCATCCCGTTTCTCATAAACCTGTTAATAATATAATAATAATAATAATAATAATAATAATAATAATAATAATAATAATAATAATAATAATAATAATATAATAATAATAATAATAATAATAATAATAATAATAGTAATAATAATAATACTGCTTGTTTGTAGGTAAGCCCGATATGCTTGGTGAAAAGTATAAATCCGTTCCCGTAGATTTTAACAGATCTCCAATTTGGGGAATTAAAATAAAAAGAAAACTTTTGAAGCAAATTATCTTCATTTGCAAGCCAAATAACACCGTCAATTATCCAAAACTAATCTTGCCGTTAATCTTAAGGTTTTGTTTAAGGATAATGCTAACAATTATAATGTTAATAATGCTTCAAACACTTAGTATTGAATCTGATATATTAACTGAACTGTATTCGTCAGTATCCTAAGATCTTTTGGCTTTTAAATCTCCTACATTCTATTATTATTATTATTATTATTATTATTATTATTATTATTATTATTATTATTGTTATTATTATTATTATTATTATTGTTATTATTACTGATAAAAACCTCACCATGGCATGTCACCAAATGGTGAAGAAATCTACAATGGCGTAGATGTAAATATATATTTAGATATATTTCTAATATATTTACATCTACACCATTGTGGATTTCTTCACCATTATTATTATTATTATTATTATTATTATTATTATTATTATTATTATTATTATTATTTACGAATTACGACGACTACAAGTATTAACTGTACTTAATGAAAACATCAAACCTAACGAAATTATACTAAGTCCCGATTATCATTATTATTATTGAATTACGATGACTCAAAAGTACTGACAGTACTTTAATGAAAATATGAAAACTCAAGAAATTAAACGAATTCCCGATCCCCAGAAAATTCCGCGCCTCTCATCGAACGACGAATCTCCCTCGTGAGGTGGAAGCGATGGCATTTACGTGACGGAGCCGTACGGCCGTGCGTGATCTCGTGATTATATATTATCAATGTCACTCTGCTCTATTTCATTAGCAGGTTTAACAAAGCGCTACTTTTAAGTCATTTGCCGTGGACACAAGCCTTACTTTATCTTAGGGCGCAGGGTGCGTTTTACGGGTTGTGTGTATTTGTGTGTGTGTGTTTTTTTATTCGCCTTGCCTTAATCTTGTGCTTTGGATTGTGTGTAATTATTGTGTACTTTTGGCTTGTGTGTAATTGTTGTGTATTCGAATAACGTTAAACCTGATTATACTTGAATGTGCATGTAATTGTGTGTAATTATTTATAATCCAGCTGGCGTTCATCCTGTTTTTACTCGAGCTTGTGTGTAATTGTGTAATTGTTTTAAATTCAGCTAGCGTTAATCCTGGTTGTATCAGAGGTTGTGTGTAAACGAGCAATTGTTTTAAATTTAACTAGCGTTAATCCTGGCTATATTGAGGTTTGTGTGTAATTGTTTAATTGTTTGTATTTGACTAGCATTAATCCTGAAGGTATCTGGACTTGGCGTGTAATTATGCTTAATCATTTATAATGCAGCTAGCGTTAATCCTATTTTAATTCGAGGTAGTGTGTAATTGTTTTAAATTCGACGAGCGTTAATCCTGGTTGTATTAGAGATTATGTGTAATTGTTTGCTTAGATTTGTATTCTACTAACGTTAATACTGGTTGTATTTGGACTTGCCTGTGATTATGTACTTGTTTTGTATTCCACTAACGTTAACCCTGTTCTTACTGAACTTGTGTGTAAGTGTTTTCCAATCCGCTGGCGTTTAATCCTGTTGTTGTACTCGGGGGTGTGTAATGGTGTGGGTTTTTAGTTTTCTGAAAAGAAAAATGATGAGATGGCATTGTCTGTCCGTCTGCACTTTTTTCTGTCCTCCCTCAAATCTCAAAAACTGCTGAGGCTAGAGGGCTGCAAATTGGTATGTTGTTCACCCACCCTCCAATCATCAAACACTGAATTGCAGCCATCTAGCCTCAGCAGTTTTTATTTTATTTAAGGTTAAAGTTAGTCATAATTGTGCTTCTGGCAACGATAGAAGACAGGCCACCACCGGGCCCTGGTTAAAGTTTCATGGGCCGCAGCTCATACAACGTAATACCGAGACCACCGAAAGATACATCTATTTTCGGTGGCCTTGATTATATGCTGCAGCGGCTGTACATGAAACTCGATTGCGCCGAAGAAACTTCGGCTCAATTTTTTTACTTGTTTAAAATGCAGCTAGTTGTATTTGGGTTTTGTGTAATTGTGTAAAGGTTTTAAATTCAGCTGACGTTAAACCATGGTTGTATGTGAGCTTGTGTGTAATTGTTCAAGTGTTCTGTATTCTACTGGCATTAATCCTGGGTGTATTTGAACTTGCGTTTACTTCTGTTAATCCTGAAATGTGCGTTCATGGGGGTTCTGTCGTCTATTGCGTTTCCATGTAAATTGCAGTTGGTGTGGCCTGCGTAAATCCAACTAATGAATATTGTGTTAACCATTCGCCTACATTATGTATTTAAACCTTAAAGTATAGTATACACTGTCAATTTTACTTTGAGTAAATGGATTGTATGTGTGTGTGTGTGTGTGTGTGTGTGTGTAAGTGTGTGTACATTCTGCAATAAATTCGAAGCGTGTCAGTCATCATGGCTGTTTTGCTTTGTTTGTGGTTTGTCAGTTTGTGCAAGCAGTGTCGCCTTGAAAACAAAGAAACAAATGGTCTTTCGTAAGGAAGACTTTAAGTAGAAAGTGTCACCCTAAAGATAAATCAAATAAATGGTCTTTCCTGGGATGGACCGTTTTTTAAAAATGGTTTAGATCTAGTCGTGACAATTCTACTAACGGGAGAACACAGACTACTGCAGTATAAACAAATAAACAGCAGGATAAACCATTACTACTACTATTTCTTCGACTGCTGATATTGCAACAAAATCAGAAAGGTCTGAAATTGTGAGTTTTTGACAACTATAGAAGAGTTTAAAATCAAGACTACTTATTAAAGGTGATATTCATGATAGCAATGGTAGGATTGGTGTTAATAGTCTGTCTATTACTATTACTACTGCTGCTTTATCTACCGCTAATAATGCAAAAATAAAAAATCAGTAAAGCCTCCAAATGTGGGCATTTTGATAACTATAAATACGTTTAAAGGCAAAATGATAATAAAGATGATATTTATGATTGCAAGGGAGTATTGGTATTAACAGTGTGTATTATTATTATTATTATTATTATTATTATTATTATTATTATTATTATTATTATTATTACTGCAATGGAAGTATTGGTATTAACAGTGTGTATTACTATTATTATTATTATAATTTTCGTAGCAACAATTGTAAAGTCAGCGGCAATAAAATTAGCGCAACATTTACAATTTTCAGAATTGCATAACATTTAGTATACAACGCCTAATCCTAGCTATTACCAACTTATCTTTACATAAGCTCTGCCGTTGTATATAATTAGTATGTTAATAAAAGGGCGCTATTGTCTCTAATGGCATGCTCAGTGTACACTGAAGCTGGTCAAGTAGTTAAGAGTTTTAATTCTCCAGTTTAATGAGATTGTCTGATTATATTCTTTATATATATATATATATATATATATATATATATATATATATATATATATACATACATATTATATATATATATATATATATAGATAGATCGATAGATAGATAATGTATGTATATATGTGTATATACTGTATATATTTATATGTATATATATAAATATATATATTTAAGGATAAAAATAGGTTATAAAGCATTTGATGCAAGTTAACACTCAGTTACGTATGGAGAAACACAACTGTTTTGTAAATAAAACCAATATGAATTTCAACTGTTGCACTGCAATTATATGAGCATAATTTGAGAATGCTTCCCAGCTGCAACTGTTCATGTACACCATAAAAGCACAACTTTCTAGGTGCAACTCCTAAGATACACCTAACAGTGGACTACAATTAATCAGATTTCATTTATTCATGAATTGTAAAACTATAAAAAAAATATTCACATGATGCAACAGCTGATGATCGATTAGAAAGAAAAGAAAAAAATAAACCGGTGCTTATGAACGTGTTGTGCTTTGTACCGGATGCTGAGGAACGCAGAGAGAGAGAGAGAGAGAGAGAGACAGAGATAACGAGCATCAGGTGGGCAAGGATGGGGGGAGAGGGAGGAAAGAGAGAGAGCGTGAGGGGGAGGGGTGGCGGAAGGGGAGGGGTTTGAAAAGGTAGGGAAAAGATGAGAGAGGAGGAGTAGGGGGAGGAGAAGGAGGAGGTAGGTTGAGGGGGTGTAAGGGTCAGAAAGGCATAATCCTGGGATGTTACCATGGCAATAACAGACAACATTGGCCTCCTCCTCCTCCTCCTCCTCCTCCTCCTCCCCCTTTTTCTCCTCCTCCTATTCTTCATATTCCTCATTTTATTCATCTCCTTTTCAGTTGTTCTTTGGCCCTTCTTCTCTTCGTATCCGTTCGGCTTTGTCTTTCAATAGAATTTTTGTCCCAGTCATTATATATATGTATATATACATATATATACACATACATACATACATACATACATACATATATATATATATATATATATATATATATGTATGTATATTTATATGTGTATGCACGTATGTTATGTATATATACAGAAATACAAACATAATAATAGACATATTTTATATATATATATATATATATATATATATATATATATATATATATATATATATATATAAAACTATTTCCAATTTTTCCACGGTACCCCATACAAGAGAAAGACAACAGTCACTAACACATTCATCTTTTTAACTGCTGAACTCAGGATGAATCACGGTTGAATCAACATCCATCACCTTTTTGATAAATTGACTTACGAACATTATTGTCACCCAATTCCGCTAAATTTAGAAGGCAGGGACAGTAAAACAATGGCTAAAGTCTTCTTTTCGGACCAGATCTTTCTCTGGGACGAATAAGTCCCTCTTAGAGATGGAGGAGCTCCTCTGAGTGGAAGGATAGTAATCGTGGAAAACGGAGGTTAAGAGAAAGTTCCATAGCTCTGTAGTACAGGAAAGATATAGTAATCGAACAGCGGAATTAGAGCATGACAGATTTTTAAAAGGTAAAAGTAGGAATAGACTGCCTAATGGGTGTTACAATGACTATTTAGAGCTGGTTTAGCACTGGACAACACTCACTATTTTCAATGACCTCACTGCGTGAATTTAATATATTAAAAATGCCTTTTTCGTTTTACCCCTAATTTTTTTTAAGGAGGGGGGTTACTTCACATTTTGGGAATTCATTTTAATAAGGTAGATTTTATTTTGCAAATGATCTAGATCTTTGTTTTACTCTCAGACGTAATGACGAATTAAATTTATTTTTTATTTCACGTCCCCATTTCGGGAAGTCTGCGCGCAGCCGTTTTCATAAAAAATACATCTATTTTTATATTTCTCGTTTCTTGTGTGATCCTTTTCAATTTTTGTGTTTGTCTTAAAAGGAGAAGATTTAATGAAAAAATCGCTTCAGATTACGTCCACTTAATTTGGGCTGTTTGTATTTACATGTTCTATAAAAAAACCCTACAAAATCAGAGAACCCAGAAGTTTTTCCTCCAATTCCTTTTTGTCAGCGTTTTACCGCAAGGTGGATATCGACTGGATATCAAATGGATATCAGACGGCGATATCAATTAGGATGGTGAGACCGGATATGTTTGGGAAGGTTATTGACGAAATAAGAAGAAAAAATGGAGATAATTAGTTTAATGGCTTTGATATTGTAGCTTCCATGGTAACGTCGATGTTCAAAGGACCCAAGTTAATCTTTAATTATTATTAGAGTCCTTTTCTTTATAACTCTGACGGCTAGATTTTTTGGGTCAGATTTAGTTCATGATTTTGTTGCGAGGTAAGATGGGGTTGACAAGTTTTTAGCGCAACTCTTGTGGAGTGATGTGGTAGCAATATTTCACTGCATGATACTGTCACAAAGATTTTTGTTGTTAGATTTAATGGCAAGATTTTTCGCTAGTGTTTGGTTTGGTGGCAAGATTTACCAGCAAGGTTTCGATGCAGTATTTTATGGCAAGATTTGTTACAATACAATGTCGCAACTTCCGCAACAAGTTTCTTGTAGTTAGATTTGTATGCATAATTTCTGACAAGGATTTTTTTTGTACGATTTTGTAACAAGAATTGCTTGCCAAGTTTTGTTGAGAGATAGTGTGGGAAGCTCTGACAGCAAGTTTCTTTGACAGGGTTTTATCGAAAGTGTTTCTTACAAAGTTATGAGCAAGCTTTAATTTTTTCCAACAAGATTTTGTAGCAACATTTGGTTACAAGATCAAATGTGTCCTTCAGAGTAGAATAATAATTATCGAGAGGTTTATTTTACATCACACTTAAGTGAAATTGTCAATATCAGAATATTTTAATGTGGTTTAGACATGTGGAAAGAATGGAGAACAGATGCAGGAATATATCAACTTGAAGAGATATACTGTAAGAATGGCATTCATCCACAGGGAGAGAATGCCTGCAAGATAAGGGGGAATGCCGCAATGTTTTTAGAGACATTCAAAGGGCTACCAGTGAGGGACTATGTTTTCTGAACAAGTCGATCAGCTAGATTCTGTTGTTAAACTATGAATGTGGCAGTGACTGTTGTCTTTCAAGTTCTCGAGCCACTCTTTTTATGAGAAACGTACACACACACACACACACACACACACACACACACACACACATATATATAATATATATATATATATATATATATATATATATATCCTCTTTAGTCTTATGTATATCAATATCTCTCTCTCTCTCTCTCTCTATATCTATATATATATATATATATATATTATATCTTTATATATATATTTACTCAGTCACCTGTTTTGCAGTAACCCCAAAAAGGCATAAACGTCAGCAGGAAAGATTTCTGTGAAGCACCTTCTTATAATCTGCTCTTCTATCAAGGAAAAGGAATAGACAAGCAGTCAGTCAGTAGAGAATAACCGATCGGGAAAACGTATTGTGTTTTCTGACTTCGCAAACCTGTGTACCGTATTCGTACCTTAATTTCCTCTGCTTTTTCCTTGTCTGTTCTCTTATTTCGTCTCCGTTTTCTTTATTAATATAGTATTATTATCATCTTATGTCTTTAATTATTTCAGTGTCATTATCATTTATTTTGTCATTTTGATCCTCTCTGATTTCTTCGTATTCGCTCTCTCTCATTTATTTCTACTCATTTTCACTATTTTTAATTGATTTTCTTATTTCTTTTCAGTCTCACTCTATGCTATAATTAGTCACTACCTTCTTCTTCACTTACTCTTATTATCTGCCACTTCTCTTATTCCTTTTATCTACCATTTCATGCTCAAAGTTTTCTCTTTTGATTTTTACTATTTATTTTTTCATGTATTTCCTTAATTTCCCTTACATTCAATCTCACTCGTCTCTCACTTTGTTTAGCCCAGTCAGTTGCTATCACAAT
Organism: Macrobrachium rosenbergii; assembly: GCF_040412425.1. Lineage (NCBI taxonomy): Eukaryota > Metazoa > Arthropoda > Malacostraca > Decapoda > Palaemonidae > Macrobrachium > Macrobrachium rosenbergii. The sequence continues at coordinate 13,122,422 of NC_089794.1, read as the reverse complement.
AATTCCTATTTATTTTCTGCTTCACTTATTCCCATTACTCGTATTCCTATCAATCTTCCACTTCGCTTATTCCCATAGCTTTGTTTTTTACCCAAAATTCATCCTGACCTTCCAATCAGAGAAAATGACCTATGACCTCTTCCGCTCTGCAACCAGCCGCCCAGGTGTTTTATTTACCTGCATTTACCTTTACACGGTACCCCGCCCCCCAACCCCCTTTACAAAACACACCTGTGCCGATTCCATTAGTATTTCTTACCTCGATTTTCAATTTTTTTTTTACTTGAGTAGAATGTCTTCCGCCAATGGCTTCTGATACACCTGTAATTAACATACTGGCATAGGAGACAGTGCATACCTGCAATCACCATACCTGCACAGGTGACAATAATGACAGAGGCTGCTAGCCCACGGATGGAAAAAGGCAAGTCGAACGTTGTTACACACAGAAAGTAAATATGTTGATGCACGCTTTCATGTGCAATATTATTCCTGCAATGGGGGGTTCAAGAATACGTTTATTTTTTTTGGCGTTTCATTTTTCTTAATTCTTCACTTGACTTATTCCGCAACTGTTTGCAATGACTTGTTTATTTTCACTTACTTCCCTTTCCACCTAATTTCTTATTTTTAAGCATTTTTATATGAACTGCCTTAGGTTTTTTCTGCCTATTTATCTCAGTGGAATTTCTTCTTTTGCTTATTCTTTTTAACTCTTGCACGTTTATCATCAGTTTTTCATTATTTCTTCTTTTCCATGCGTTTTTATATTTACCTTCGTTGACTTTCACGCATCGTTTCTTTATCGTCGTTTCATCACTCTCCTGTTTATCGTCACACTTTCTTCCCACCCAGACATCTCTTCAATTCCTTCTGTTATTGGCTGAACCGTCCAAGATGGAGGAATTCGCACCGATCAAATCTTCCCTCTCGTATTGGATTTTGTCTCTAAGCATATCATTCGGAATTGTCTTTGCGCGCGTGCGTGCGCATGAGTGCGCGGGAATGTCAGCAGTCTATTTGCCAAAATGAGCGTACGAATGATTGCGTTGCCATTTCGTAGTGAAATATGTGTTTTGCGAGGTCCGAAAAATTTGATCCGAAAACGCATAATTCGGAATTGGCTGTACACGTGCGCGCAGGCGCGGACGAATGTTCGTTATAAATTTGCGTGCATGGGCGTGCGTATGATTGTATTGTGTTGCCATACATAGGCAATAAAAAATTAAATATATATAATATATATATATGTATATATACACACACACACAGTATAATCTATATCTACATTATACATACATATATAAATACAGTATATATATACATACATACATATACAATGTTCTTCCGTCTCACTGTGACCGGTTGTGACACAAAACTATCCAAGGTTGTTTTTTCTTTTGTGAAGAAACCGAGACGAACATGATTGGGCAAAACAACATCCGTATTTACAGACTGACTCAGTCATTTGGCTTCTTCTACCAAGCTGTGACCCAGGGTCTTACTGTGACTCGTTGCTGCCCGGTCCAAATTTTCTTTTTATGAAATGATTACCAGAGATTGACTGATGTCTTAAAAACTTGTCTAACAAATTGTTGGCGTTCCTATTCTTTTTAACTGCTAATTTCTTTGAACTATTTCAGTTCTCCAAATAGTTTATTTTTTACAATTGTTTATCTTTTAGTTTATAATATTCCCGTACTCACAAACGCACTTGATATATGATTTTGTTTGTTTAAACAAACTGATTTCATAGTGTTTTGGATTTGTTATGCTTTATTTTTCAAAAATATCTTGTACGAGTGCGTGAAATATTTTGATCATTTTCTCTTAAATGCTAAAAACTACTATTAAAAATGCATTCATGACCTTTTACATTCTGGAAATCTCTCTCTCTCTCTTTCTCTCTCTCTCCCTCTCTCAAACACAAACACACACACAGTTAATTCAATTTCTATGAGGGAGCGGAAGTATGCATTTCATTATCTTGTTTGCCTGATTCCAAGGATCTATCTCTCTCTCTCTCTCTCTCTCTCTCTCTCTCTCTCTCTCTCTCTCTCTCTCTCTCTCTCTCTCTCTCTCTCTATGTATGCATAATTTCAAAATTGGGAGTTAAGTCCAGTTATCATTACCTTGTTTATGCGAATTTAAGCATTTCCTCTCTCTCTCTCTCTCTCTCTCTCTCTCTCTCTCTCTCTCTCTCTCTTCTAATTAACCATTGTAGGTCAAGGAGGCTTCATTGTATATTCCATTCGTATTTCTTTCACCAACGACTGATTGTTTTTGCCCGTTTTCAGTTTAACTTTTTTCACTTTTTCTTTTTTTTCTGAGCACGATAGATATGAATCCGAAGAGAATGGCGTAGACTGCAATGAGGGAGAGAGAGAGAGAGAGAGAGAGAGAGAGAGAAAGAGAGAGTAGGAGGAGGAGGAGGAGATCTGAGACAGTTCTTTTACTCTAATAAACAATTACCTATGAAGCGATTGAAACCCTTGACAACTTAATTCAGGCGGTGATGTCCGTAGAGTTTTTCGTCTGTGTTTACTTCCGCCAAGAATAAAGGTCAGAGGTCATGCAGTCAATCAAGTTTGTTTGTTTCTTAGTCTTTCTGCTCGCAAAATATCTCTTAGGCTTTTTTCGTGTCTGAGTGAAAATGTGTGGAGAGGTGAGCTGTGAGGTGGGGTGGGAATGCATTTTTTGGCTTATAACTTATTTCTAAATAAATCAGATGGATTGCCATGAAATTTTCATGAAGGTAGGTTGTGGACGTTTGGCAGTTATTTAAATTTGAATTTAATCTGGATATGGCAGATGGCCAGACAATTTCTTCCCTAATACTGCGCTCGGGGTCTTTTCTAGTTTGTATATTGTGACACTGAACAACTTACGCGGTAGTTCTTGTGTGATAAAAGCATAAATTTTATTCTTTTCATAAAACTTCAAAGTAAACTTCAAAGTATCACCTAATATTAATCATAATGACAAGTCTTGACTGTTTTCTTTTGTAGTGGTTATGATTATTGATCATGGTGGGAGACATCTACATTAGTAAAAACCAAGAGAAAAAATCCTGTACTTACTAATACTGGAGTTCTCTAGTGCAGGTACACATGAGTGGTGCTAAGGAGTGATGTCTGGAAAAAATAAAGGGCAGTCAGGAAACAGAAGTAACTCTTGGTTTTGTGCTAAAAACAAGTTTGATAGCTGCCAAAACTTCAATGTAACCCTGTAACTTTATGAACAGTTTAGAAAAAAAATTAATAAAAATAACACTTCTTAAAAGTTTTGCTTTGTATTGGGTATGACTGTCAATCATCTCGAACTTTACTCTTGTCTTTTTTCTCATATTTTCTGAGTGATAAATTATAAAATGTCGTATGTAAGTGTTTTTTCTTCTATTTATTTTGCTGACCTGTGTGAATGTGATTCAAAAATTTTTATTTATAATAAAACAGTAAAACTTTTCTGACTAAGTTTAAAGGCATGTTGATGATATGCAACAAAACACTAATACAATTTCCGATATGTACATAGTTTATGAACTATAAAGATCCTATTTACGCAACAAATTCTCAGAAGTCTACAGAGTGGAGAAATTATTAAAGTGCACACAATAATGGAATACAAACGATACTCCATAGTGCATTTAGACTGCAGATAATCGTATACCCATGTATGTACAGAAATAATCACGTATCTATTTAAACAACCGCTACCCAGTAGTAGAAAAACTTCCGCATATGAAATATTACAGATAATGCAGAGCGTATAGGAAAACCTTGAAGTCCTCGAGTCGCAATAATTTAAAAATACACACTACACCTACTCACGAACTTGCGTAACTATTTAATAATAAGGAATACATATAAACTGTACGTAACTAGGTGTCCGGAGTAGAGTCATCACATCTCACACAGACCATAGCCGATCACACGAGTCTCTTATGCACAAGGCCGATAATGCGGAGTGCGTATATACATAAAGAGTGAAGATCACCTTTAATCGTTTGTGTGTTAATAACCTGACCTTTAGTCCGCTGACTCTCTGGGACTCAATCAAACCAGATTCTATTGTTGTTCAGACGAATGAAAAGGCGTAATTATTATTGTTTTCGTTCTGCGGAGAATAATGAGACCGAGTTTTTCCTCGTCTTCTTATCTTTCTTCTCGTGATTGCTATTGATGGACGCGCGTGAGCCTTTGCTGATGCTTGGATGGGTTTTGTAGAGGCTGTGTGGAGCTTTTGATGGGGTTTTGTAGAGGCTGTTTGGAGCTTTTGATGGGGTTTTGCAGAGGCTGTTTGGAGCTTTTGATGGGGTTTTGTACAGGCTGTGTGGAGCTTTTGAGGGGTTTTGTACAGGCTACGCTGAGCTTTTGATGGGGTTTTGTAGAGGCCATTTGGAGCTTTTGATGGGGTTTTGTAGAGGCTATATGGAGGTTTTGATGGGGTTTTGTAGAGGCTGTGTGGGGCTTCTGATGGGGTTTTGTAGAGGTTATGTGGGTATTTGATGGGGCTTTGTAGAGGCTACGCTATGCTTTTGATGGGGGTTTTGTATAGGCTGTATGGAGCTTTTGTTGATGTTTTGTAGAGGCTGTGTGGAACTTTTGATGGGGTTTTGTAGAGGCTGTGTGGGACTTCTGATGGGGTTTTGTAGAGGTTATGTGGGTATTTGATGGGGCTTTGTAGAGGCTGCGCTATGCCTTTGATGGGGGTTTTGTATAGGCTGTATGGAGCTTTTGTTGATGTTTTGTAGAGGCTGTGTGGAACTTTTGATGGGGTTTTGTAGAGGCTGTGTGGAGCTTTTGATGGGGTTTTGCAGAAGCTGTGTAGAACTTTTGATAGGATTTTGTAAAGGTTGTCTGAAGCTTTTGATGGAGTTTTGTAGAGGCTGTGCTGAGCTTTTGATGGGGTTTTGTAGAGGCTGTGCTGAGCTTTTGACGAGGTTTTGTAGAGGCTGTGCCGAGATTTTGATGAGGTTTTGTAGATGCTGTTTGGAGCTTTTGATGGGGTTTTGTAAAGGATGTGTGGAACATTTGTAGGGTTTTGTACAGGTTGTACTGAACTTTTGATGGGGTTTTGTAGAGGCTGTTTGGGGCTTTTGTAGATGCTGTTTGGAGTTTTTGATGGGGTTTTGTAGAGGTAGAGGCTGTTTGGAGCTTTTGATGGGGCTTTCTAGACGTTGTGTGGAGCTCTCGATGGGGTTTTGTAGAGGCTGTGTGGCGCTCTTAACGGCGGTTTGCAGAGGTTGCGTGGAGTTCTTGATCGGGTTTTGAAGAGGCTGTGCGGAGCTTTTGATGGGGTTTTGTGCAGGCTGTGTGGAGCTTATGATGAAGTTTTATAAAGGCTTATGTGGATTTTTTTATGGGGTTTTGTATAGGCTGTTTGAAGCTTTTGATGGGTTTTTTTAGAGGCTGTGTGGAGCTCTTGATGGGGTTTTGTAGAGGCTGTGTGGAGCTCTTAACGGGGTTTTGCAGAGGCTGTTTGGAACTTTGATGGTGTTTTGTAGAGGCTGTGTGGACCTTTTGATGGGGTTTTGTAGAGGTTGTGCTGAGATTAGATGGGGTTTTGTAGAGGCTGCTTGGAGCTTTTGATGGAGTTTTGCAGAAGCTGTTTAGAGTTCTTGGTGGGGTTTTGTAGAGGTTTGTGGAGCTCATAATCAGGTTTTGTAAAGGCTGTGTGGAGCTTCTGAAGGAGTTTTGAAGAGGCTGTGTTGAGCTTCTGATGGAGTTTTGTAAAGGCTTATGCGGAGCTTTTGATGGGGTTTTGTAGAGGCCGTTTGGAACTTTTGATGGGGTTTTGTAGAGGCTGTGTGGGGCTCTTTGTGGGGTTTCGTAGAGGTTGTGTGGAGCTCTTAATGGGGTTTTGCAGAGGCTGTGTGGAGCTTTTGATGGGTTTTGTAGAGGCTGTGTGGAGCTTTTGATGGGGTTTTGTAGATGCTGTGTGGAGCTTTTGATGGAGTTTTGTAAAGGCTTATGTGTACCTTTTGATGGGGTTTTGTAGAGGCTGTCTGAAACTTTTGATGGGGTTTTGAAGAGGGTGCGTGGAGCTTCTGATGGGGTTTTGTAAAGGTTCCGTGTTGCTTCTGATGGGGTTTTGTAGAGGCTGTCTGAAACTTTTGATGGGGTTTTGAAGAGGGTGCGTGGAGCTTCTGATGGGGTTTTGTAAAGGTTCCGTGTTGCTTCTGATGGGGTTTTGTAGAGGTTGTGCCGAGCTTTTGATAGGATTTTGTAAAGATTCCGTGGAGCTTTTGATGGGGGTATTGTCGAGGCTGTGCGCAGATTTTGATGGGGTTTTGTAGAGGTTGTGTGGAGATTTTAATGGGGTTTTGTAGAGGTTGTGCTGAGCTTCTGATGGGATTTTGTAAAGTTTCCGTGGAGCTTTTGATGGGGTTTTATCGAGGTTGTGCTGAGCTTTTTAAGGGATTTTGTAAAGGTTCCGTGGCGCTCTTAATCGGGTTTTGTAGAGGCGTTGTGCAGATTTTGATGGGGTTTTGTAGATGCTGTGTGGAGCTTTTGATGGGGTGTTGTGAAGGCTGCGTGAAGCTTTTGATGAGGTTTTGTAAAGGTTCCGTGGAGCTTTTGATGGGGCTTTGTAGAGGCTGTGTGGAGATTCTGCGGAACTGAATTATATATGATGCAAAGATTTTGATAGGATTTTGTGCAAATGATGTAGACTGATAGAATTTTGTAGAGATGATGCAAGTATTGCAATGAGAATTTGATAGGATTTTGTAGATATGACACAAAGATTTTTGATAGGATTTTGTACAGGTGATGCAAATATTTTGTTTGAGTTTGTAGAGACGGTGCAGAGATTTTGCAAGGATTTTGTAGAGATGATTCAAAGATTTTGTAAAGATGCAAAGATTTTTCCAGGATTTTGTACAGGTCAGGTAGATCTCTTTTTGGGATTTTGTTGGCACTTCAGTTAAAGAGAAAGTCCTCTCGTGATTTCTAGTGATGGATTGGCGTGAGGTTCCAATGAGGTTTTGTTACGGTTTTAGTTGAGGTTTGGAGCGTGAAATGGCATTTCCTCAAATTTCTTTTCACATCGAGTTTTCTCCATGGAATGCCCCCTTTTCTAACTCCCTCTTACACTCACCCCCTCCCTCCCTTCTTTCCCAACCTCCAATGCATTACAGTGTTTTATCTACTTTTACTCTCTGATGCTCTTTTTATCCTCTTAGTAATTTTCTTGTGATCCGCTTATTCCAGATTATTTGTCTGTCTCTCTCTCTCTCTCTCTCTCTCTCTCTCTCTCTCTGTTCATTTTCGCTTTTATTTTTTCGCCGGCTCTCTTTTGTTGTTCCTATTGCTTGGTTCTTATTGTCTCTTTTCTCTTTTTTTTTTTAGTTTACTTCTCTCTCTCTTTCTGTATTTGTCACTTTCGTTACATTTTTCATTTATATATACTAATTTGCCATATTTTCCGTCTTTCTTTTTTTAATGAAGCTTATTCTCTCTCTCTCTCTCTCTCTCTCTCTCTCTCTCTCTCTCTCTCTCTCTCTCTCTGTGTTTCCTTAAATTTTTTCCTTTGATTTGTTTTCACATATCTCTGGCTTTCATTCCACTATTATTATTATTATACTATTATTATTATTTTCTAGTTATATATATATATATATATATATATATATATATATATATATAGAGAGAGAGAGAGAGAGAGAGAGAGAGAGAGAGAGAGAGAGAGAGAGAGAGAGAGAGAGAGAATGTACGACTGATATTCACGCTCATACAAATAAATATACACCGTTTGTGTAAGTTTGTGCACATACAGATATAAAGTTGGATGATATTAAATTACTCCCGAGGCATATGACTTAATATTTTTCAGTGTAAGGTTTTCAGAGTGAGCTGCCGTTTGTATAATTAACTGAATGAATTCTTATCCCCTGTATGTCTATGTAAAGAAAAAATTATCCTTATTTTCGATTTAGAAGTTTGTAAAAGGTCACAAACAATTTTCCTTTAATAAAACTTGGGTTATTCCTGCATTTAATTACGTCAAACATTGAGAAATATACTGCTGGCTTCATCATACCTATGTGTCATTACCGCAAGAAGAGTGGCTTTGAGTAACGTAGCTGTGTATGTGTATGTGTGTCTGTAACGCGTGGGAAGGTAGGCAGGGGGTGGGGACACAGACCCCCAGCGAGGATTCTAGCACGTGAAAAATACGACCAAAACAGCATTACGACTTACGGTGTCACATTACCTCGATTTTAGTATGTCAAAGGCGAGTTGTATTTTAGCTCGATTCTATGTAATCTCAGGTCATCTATCTCTGGGGCCACAGCATTGACGCGCCGTCAGACTGGACCTCGGGAACGGTTTATTTCGGCTGTAATTGAATACACTCTCCGTTACGGAAGGGGGAAATAGGTGGGACATTCCTTAAATAAAAAGCAAACCTGGTTGTTACTGTGTGTTCTTGCAGGACATAAGTCAAGGGCTGTGTTGATTGAACCCCATATTTGACTGAGGCAGGGGAGTTACGATAACTCTCCTTCCCTGTGTCATGTCCACTTTGCTAAGCTTGTCGATGAGGTTACGTAGGGTTGTGAGGCTTGTCGACGAGGATACGTAGGGTTGTGAGGTTTGTCGATGCGGTTAGGTAGGGTTGTGAGGTTTGTCGATGAGGTTGGGTAGGGTTGTGAGGTTAGGTAGGGTTGTGAGGTTTGTCGATGAGGTTACGTAGGGTTGTAGGGTTGTGAGGTATGTCGATGAGATTACGAAGGGATGTGAGGTTTGTCGATGAGGCTATGTAGGGTTGTGAGACATGTCGATGAGGTTACGTAAGGTTGCGAAGCTTGTCAATGAGATTGCGTAGGATTGTGAGGTTTGTCAATGAAGTTACGTGGGGTTGTGAGTATGATTTGGAGATTAAATGGAGACCAAGAAGCTTGTGATATATTTGGAGTTGTACGGTGAACTCGTGCTGGACGTTAGGCTGCTCTTGGATTTGAGGTGGTTATGAGGTTGTAGGGTTGTGAGGTTCCCTGGAGGACTGTGGGTAGGATTTGGAATGTACAAGTTGGACAGCAAACATGAACTCAATATGAGGTTCCCAAGGGTTGTGAGGTAGGCATGAGGTTAAATGGTTTTAAGGCGAGCTGCTTATGAGATTATTAGTAGCATGTATTAAAATTACAGTTCTTTGTAAAATTATTTCATGACATGAATTGACTTTTTATCTTTTAACTGTTGACTCTAACCAGGTTATTTCAGGTCATTTGATTTAATTTGTAATTCACATGTTATCTCTCGACGGTTAATAATCCTTTAATATGTAAAATTTGACTGCTCGACTTTCAGCAAGTCCCCTTAAAATCATTTTAATATATTTTCAACTGACTTTTAACTTCAGCTGTTAAAATGTCCCTTTTAGGTCGTTTTATTACATTTACAAATGACTTGTTTTCTCACCTGTTAATAAGTAATAAATTTTCTTGGTGTGCTCTTTTTGAGGACATTTACAACTGAAATTTTATCTATTAAATTTAACAGCCCCTTTTCGTGTTACTGAAGACATTTATAAGAAGGACTTTATCACGCAAATATTGACAAGCCATTTTAGGGTCATTTTAGAATATTTGTAAATGACATTTCATCTGAATTGCTATACCATATTACCCTAAAAAAAGATCAATCAATCAATATATAAACAGTCAACAAGTCCTTGGTCGAGATTGGCGCTCTTTCTCAGGTCATTCACCAGTGACCTTTTATGACCCTTTATCACGCAATTCGCTCTCGCCCTGTGACTGATCCTACTCCTTACGACCACTTTGAAGTCGTCGGGACCAGTGACAGCCTAAAGACATTCTCTTTTCGTGCCTCGAAGAAAACAAGAAAATAAAAGGGAAAAGACAGACAGCGAGGCTTCATTCAACAGGAGACGACGACTGACGGCTCTCATCAAAAGCGGAAGTTTACAAGAGCCAGTTAAGGATTCGATTGATCTGACTCTTCTAGGGTGGAAGGTTATCAAAGCTCAAGGAAATACAGAAGCAGGAATAGAGTCCTAGAGCCAATGCTGGATTAGAGCATGCCCCGGAAACAGCGGCACCGATGGAAGAAACAGAGCCGGTGACAACTCTCCTATCCCAAAACAAGGAACCAATATAAGGAACCGAGAGCGTTCCTTCAGGTATCCCGTTCGAAATTCGCCGTCGATACAACTAAATCCGAGCATTGGCACCCAGGGGACCATAAATGCCACGGGTCACGTGAGGTGCCATGCAATAGGAGAGAAAGAGAGAGGGAGAGGGAGAGAGAGAGGGAGAGGGGAAAAGTGACCAGCCGCATAAATTGGGGCTGGAAATTACTGCACTTTGGAGCACTCTTAATCAATTGTCCCCGGGCCCGAGTCTATAATCAGGGCCATCTTCATCTGGCATATATTCTCTAATTTATGGATCCTTAAGCGGTACAAGCTACTTCGAATTCAATTATACCCCGAGCACATCAGTCATCATAAACATGGATTTTCTTTATGGTTGGGGGACACGCGAGGTGGAGGAAGGTGGGGGATTGGACGGGACTGGAGGAGAGGCGGGTGAAGGGAATAGGAGGAGGGGAGTGAGGGGGGGATGAGGAATTGTAGAAAGTGAGTGTTAGGAAAGTGTGAGGCAAGGATTGTCGGAATGGATTTAATGAGAGAGAGAGAGAGAGAGAGAGAGAGAGAGAGAGAGAGAGAGAGAGAGAGAGAGAGAGAGTAGAATATGAAGACCGTACAGAGGGAAAAAGAGAAATTATAGTGACCTGAAGGGAAAACTAAAATGCATATAGAAATAAAAAGAGGCAAAGAGAAATTTATTGCTAACAGAGACAGATATACAGTTCACATAAGGAAATGAAAGGCGAGAGAGAAAGAGAAGAAGAAGGAGGAAATTAAATAAAATTCTCTGGACCAATTATGTCATAAAAAAACAGAATAAAAAACGAGAGAGAGAGAGAGAGAGAGAGAGAGAGAGAGAGAGAGAGAGAGAGAGAGAGAGAGAGAGAGAGAGAGAGAGAGGAAATTAAATAAATTTATCCGGACCTATTATGCTATAAAGAAAACTGAGGCTAACAAACAGAGAGAGAGAGAGAGAGAGAGAGAGAGAACATAATGTTGATTTTATAAACCAAGCAGAGAGAGAGAGAGAGAGAGAGAGAGAGAGAGAGAGAGAGAGAGAGAGAGAGAGACTTTGCTCCTTACCTGGATGATATCTAAAACCAGAATTAGATCACCAATGGCAATTTAAGATCAAGTGTCATATTTACACTTTGTTAATGATACAATAATTATTTTAATTGCTATATTTAACCGGCGAATTCCTTAATCCACTACTAAAACATTAGCAAAGAGCAAAAAAAAAAAAAAAAAAAGGAAAATACAGTAAACAACTCAATCAGGATTTTTTTTTTGGCATCATAACCTGGACGAATCATGTATCAGCCTCAAGTTTTGTATTTTTTCCCCCATTACATCTTCTTCCACTCCCATCTTCTTTTTGCCCTCGTTCCCCTTTCTCCATCTTTCTTGAGTGAGCATTAACATCCACTGGGTCATTTCGCAGTCTTTCCGAAGGCCCTCCGACAGCTATAGCGTGGTTTGGCTGTCAGGTGAGCGCCGTCATTAACCTGTCCCAGTGAGGCTGAGAGAGTCACTCGCTGGAGAAAACCGGTCGGCGGCCTGATGGTTACTTTCGGTCGGGTAATACTACATTTTTTCCTGTATGGGAAGACTGTGTTCTATCCGATCTTTGCGTTCAGGTGAATGAGATTTCATTTGACCGAAGACACTGTTCGATAAAACGGGATTGCATTTTTTTTCCTTACTGGAAGACAGTGTTCAGATGGAACGCTGCGTTTTGAATGTGATTACATTCATCTAAGCTTGCAGACAGTATTTTGGACGATGACTACATCTGATAAAGAGGAATTACATTTTTTCCCATACAGACAGATAGTATTCAGAGCAATCTTTACGTTCAGTTGAAAAAGATTTCATTAGTGTATGCCTGAAGACAGTATTCGGAATGATTGCTCCATCTGATCGATCGGGATTACATTTTTCTCAATACTGGAAGATAGTATTCTGAACGATCTGTGCCTTCACTTGAATTATATTTTATTTATATGTATGGCTGCAGGCAGCATTCAGGACGATGTCTACATCTAATCGATGGAGATTATATATATATATTTTTTCCCCCAAACGGGAAGACAGTATCTGAACGAGCTTTATGTTCAGATGAATTAAATTTCATTTATGTATGCTTGAAGACTATTCGGAACGATGACTACATACGGTCAAACGGGATAAAATATTTTTTCATTGCGCAAAGGCAGTGGTCAGACCTATCGCTACGTGTAGAATTAATTACATCCACGTACACTCGATGACAGTATTCAGGGAGACCTGACTACATCCGATAGAACAGTGTTCTGAAGGATGGCTACGCATCGAATGAGATTATACTTAATGTTTGCTTGATCAGGAAGGTGACTACATCTGATCGAATGGGATTACATTCTTTCCACAAGAGAAGACAGTGTTCAAAGCACTCGCCTCGTTCACTAAAACGATATTTTAAATTTATATGCGTGATCATTTCTATCCCTAACATCTTTCATAATTCTATTAAATCACACTCCTAATTATCAGCACTTATTATAACTGACGTCCTCCTTTGACATCCTGGAGTAGTGACATCCTAGAGAGTGACACAGTAAATACAGGGATGGCAGGATAGCTCAGGATGTGGCTTGACTTCTCAGGGTCAATTTAGCGTCTCAATAAAGGTCGCACAGGTGATGGGTACCTTTGCTCCTCTCATGTTGGTGGAGGTTAGACTAATGCTGCTGCTGCTGCTGCTGCTGCTGCTGCTGTTACTACTGCTACTATTACTACTACTGCTAATACTACTACTATGCCGCTTTTGCTGCTAATACTACAGAGAATAAATGAACATGACAGCACTGGAAATCAGTTATTATTATTATTATTGTTATTATTATCATTATTATTATTATTATTATTATTATTATTATTATTATTATTATTATTATTATTTGTCGTAAATGTAACAGCACTACTCCTTTTTCTGATTGGTAATAATAATGATTTCGTTGTTGTTGCTGTTATCACTATTATTACCTAGAATAGAATTTTATAATTATTATTATTAACCAAAAGAGAGGTAATATTATAACTATTCTGCAATAATTATATCAATAATAAACGGACATTATTTCACAATTACTGAAGAAATTCCGATAAATCCACAATCAATATCATACTGACATTTCAGCTGTGGTAAAAACTCACCCTAATTTCTTTGGTTTTCTGCAGTTACGAAACTATTGCACGGATGGAAATCTCCTGATAGAATATCTATCTAGTTCTGATATATGTTCTGCGTGTGATTACCTGTATTTTGTGGGGTGGGGTGTGTGTGTGTGTGTGTGTGTGTGTGTGTGTGTTTGAGGGGAGGGAGGGAGGGAGGGGGTGAAAGGCAGTGATGTGACATGAGGTTTCTGAATTGCTGTCCCGATATGTTGTCTGTTCTCCAGATCGTAGAAGCTATTTAAGATTATGGCACGGGAAAAAGAAAAAACATATTATGAGCGATGACAATGAATTAGAAGTTAAAATAATGATAATGCGATACTGCTACTGCTACTGCTAATAATAATAACAATAATAATAATAATAATAATAATAATAATAATAATAATAATATAATAATAATAATAACAAATCCTATTTTTGGTGAAGACTTCAGGTAACATTTGAATATTATTTGCCCGAGTGCAAGTGACAGAGAATCTCAGTCACTGCCATCCCGAATACAATGACGTACTCTCATATAGTTATTAGATATTCCCAGGAATTGTATTTATTAAAAAACATGCATACCACGTGGCTCAGTAAACTTAATACTAACAAATAAACAACTGTAACATACTGGCTTTTGCTGTAAACTAAAGAAAGGTTGTATAATAATAATAATAATAATAATAATAATAATAATAATAATAATAATAATAATAATAATAATAATAATCAAGAAGAAAGTATCACTCATTGATGTGGCAATACCATGGGACACCAGAGTAGATGAGAAGGAAAGAGAAAAAATTGATAAGTATCAAGACCTGAAAATCGAAATAATAAGGATATGGGATATGCCAGTGGAAATTGCACCCATAATCATAGGAAGACTAGGCACGATCCCAAGATACCTGAGAAGGAATCTGGAAAAACTAGATGCCGAAGTAGCTCCAGGATTCTTGCAGAAGTGTGTGCTACTAGAAAGAGCGCACACAGTGGGAAAAGTGAAGGAATCCTAAGGTGGCAAGATGCAACCCGGATCCCCACACTATAAATACCACCCAGTCGAATAGCATGACTGTGATAGACCAAAATCAAAATTATTTTTATTATTATATTAGTAGTAGTAGTAGTAGTAGTAGTAGTAGTAGTAGTAGTAGTAGTAGTAGTAGTAGTAGTAGTAGCAGAAACACCAGCAGTAACAATAATGATATTAATAAAGGAAATTGATAAACGATAAAATGCAATAATTATCACTATAATGATCAACATTACTACTTGTGTGAACGCTGTGCCAAAGCGCCCTCCCAGACAGACCCGTTAATAAATGCGATACGAGTGACAATTTCTCATTGCATTATTCTCGTCGTGTTCTCATTATGACTTTCTCAGATGTATTCCTGATAAAGAGACGGTATTATCTTGACACTAATTGCCGAATTCGGTACTGATAAGGGCTGATACACGCGTCGCCGAATTTTACGGCGAATATTGCAGTCAACCGAATGTTGACTTGGGTATTTTTTTTTTTTTGTGAGAGGGTGTGGCGACGCTCAAAGAATGTTTTCATTTTGGTAATATAAATATGTAATTGTGTGTAAAAGCACGGGAAATGTAAAATAAGGCAGTTAACGTTTTTGAAGTTCAAGGCTTACAAACAAAACGTCTTGAAAATACGCATAAAAAATGCAATATAAACCAAAAATATATACTTGTTTCAAAGCCTTTAGGAAAGACAAATTCAAAAATACTCAGTGACGGAAATACAGCCAAAATACAGTAAAACTACGAAGATATGTTCCTAAGAAATCTTGGGAAATAACACATAAGCCAAAAATTTGAAAAATAATCAAGTACTAACAAAATAATTGAGCACTAAACTATTAAACATGAAACAGGATACCTGTTATTTTCGGAAAAAATAAGAAATTATACACATACATATATAAACAATTGCACTGACATAAATACTTAATGCCTTAACATCCATGAGGAAAATAGCTCTTTTCTGAAGGTAGAAACAGGTAAAGGTGTGACTACATTTCCAATATGTCACCCGTGTTATCAATTAGGTGTGCTCATTATCATTATTATTATTATCATTATTATTACTAATATTATTTGGGGGGGAGGGGGGTCTATTACAGTCATCCTAGTCGACTGGGTGGTTTTTATCTTATTCGACTGGGTGGTTTTTATAGTGTCGGGTTTCTGGTTGCATCCAGCCTCCTTAAGAGTCCATCACTTTTCTCATTACGTGCGCTGTTTCAAGTAGCACACTCTTCTGCATGAGCCCTGGAGCTACTTCGGCATCTAGTTTTTCCAGAGTCCTTCTCAGGGATCTTGGGATCGTGCCTGGTGTTCCTATGATTATGGGTACAATTTCTACTGGCATATCCCATATCCTTATTATTTCGATTTTCAAGTCTTGATAACTATCAATTTTTTCTTTCTTTCTCATCTACTCTGGTGTCCCATGGTATTGCGACATCAATGACTGATACTTTCTTCTTGATTATGTCAATCAACGTCACGTCTAGTCTACTGGCACGTACTACCCTATCTTTTCTGATACCATAGTCACAGAGGATCTTTGCCTGATCGTTTTCTATCACTCCCTCAGGTTGGTGTTTGTACCACTTATTACTGCAAGCTAGCTGGTGTTTCTTGCACAGGCTCCAGTGGAGGGCTTTTGCCAGTGAATCATACCTCCTTTTGTACTGGTTCTGTGCAAGTGCCGGACATTCGCTTGCTATGTGGTTGATGGTCTCGTCTTTCATATTGCTCTTCCTGCATATGGATGCATATGGGGAGATGTTATTTCCATCTATTGGTCTTTGAACATGTCTAGTTCTTAAGCTGGGCGCACACTGAGACGCAGGCAACACAGGCAATGCAGCACAGAGCAGGGCAGAAAACTGCATTTCACCATTATAAATGTAAGTGCACACACTGCCACACAGACAGCACAGCGCAGGGGCAGACCTGCTTCGGCCTGCGTCACCCAGTGTTTGAAAAACAGTTTTCTGTGCACATGCGGCACAGGAAGTAACTCGCTCAGTAATCCGCCAAATTATTATATAATGTGAAAGTCATATGTCTGATGATTTTGTTAATTTCTGATGAATCTCTTGGAAAGTCCTGTGTGCTTATCAACACTGTTTTCCCTGTTATTTTTCCTTTTTACAGTTATCCATTATAATGACATTATGGAGGCAATATTACAGGTCAAAAGAAAAGGGAATTGTTCATCAGTGGATTTTTTCCTCCGTTCCTATATTGCAGAAAGAAAGACATGAAGGAAAATAAAACTTACCTTAAAAACACAGCCAGTTTTTCTCTACTCCCGATTGGTTTTTGGGTGTTGCAACCTTCAGATGATATGTCACTTTGTATCATGTTATGCACCTCATCAAATTGCTCTCTGCTTAATCTGAAATAATTCTTGAATCTTGCATCACTCAACTCAGATGTTAAACCAAATGCACCATGGGTATTCCTCTTGGCCATGTACTCACTCCACAGTGATCTCTTTCCCCTACAAATGTCATATAACAAAGTATTCTCGAATTCATTTTCTGAGTCAGATTCTGAACTGAGGTTCCTCAGGTAATCATGAGCGGCAGCCACAGTCACAGGACCTGCATAGGATGACAGACTGCTTCTCATTGTGCGCACCACACCTATGCTGACCTGCCCTGCCCTGCCCTGCCCTGAGTCTGCCCTGCTCTGCGATGCCCTGTGTCTCAGTGTGCGCCCAGCCTAAGGGGCTGATCTTGTGCCGCTGCTAGCATTCCTTCTGTTTCCTTCTTGAGTTCTCTCCTCTGTAGCCATTGCCATGTTTCATCGCTGGCCAGTTCTTTAGTCTGTCTCATATACTGTCCGTGCATTGGTTTGTTGTGCCATTCCTCTGTTCTGTTTTTCATTCTCCTGTCTCTGCATATTTCTTGGTCTTCGTCTACTTTTATCAGTCTTTCTTCCCATGCACTCCTTAGCCAATTGTCTTCACTGGTTTTCAGATATTGTCCCAGTGCTCAGCTCTCGATGTTGATGCAGTCCTCTACGCATAGTAGCCCTTTCCCCCCTTCCTTTCATATTATGTATAGTCTGTCTGTATTTGCTCGAGTGTAGTTCTTTGTGTATTGTCATGTGTTTTCTAGTTTTCTGGTCTATGCTGCGGAGTTCAGCCTTCGCCCACTCCACTACTTCTGCGCTGTATCTGATTACTGGTACTGCCCATGTGTTTATGGCTTTCGTCATGTTTCCAGCGTTAAGTTTTGACTGGAGTATTGCCTTAAGTCTCTGCATATACTCTTTTCTGATCGTGTCCTTCATCTCTTGGTGCTTTATATCCTCTCCTATTATTCCCAGGTATTTGTATCCCATCTCATCTACGTGTTTGATGCTATTCCCGTCTGATAGCTTTATCCCTTCAGTCCTTGTTACTTTGCCTTTTTTATATTGACCAAGGTGCATTTTTCTATTCCAAACTCCATCCTGATGCCCCAGATACACTCCTTACAGTCTGATTGGGGTATCTATTTCCTTGATGCTCTTACCATACAGCTTGATGTCACCCATGAATATCAGATGGTTAATTATGTTTCCTCCTTTCTTGAGTTGGTACCCAGCATCCATATTCTGCAGTACTTTTGTCATGGGAATCATGGCTACTACAAAGAGTAGTGGGGACAGTGAGTTGCCTTGAAAGATCCCCCTCGTGATGTTAACCTCTGCTAGTCTTATAACAGCGCTTGTAAGTACTGTATTCCAGTTGCGCATTGTATTTTTTAGGAAGCTGGTGGTGTTTTCCTATACCCCATATATTTTCAGACATTCTATTAGCCACATGCACGGTATCACGTCGAAATCTTTCTTGTAGTCAATCCATGCCATGCTTAGGTTGGTTCTCCTTCTCTTACTATTCTTCATTACCATTTTGTCTATCAGGAGCTGGTCTTTTGTGCCCCTACACTTCCTTCTGCACCTTTCTGTTGATGGGGATGGTGTTTGTATCCTCTAAGTAGTTGTATAGCCGTTCACTGATGATAACGGTTAGTAACTTCCACATTATTGATAGGCAGGTGATAGGCCCGTAGTTACTTGCTATATTTCCCTTGTTCTTGTCTTTCTGTATTAAGGATGTTCTCCCTGTGGTCATCCATTTGGGCGCATAGTGGTTTGTGATACCATACTGGAGCTGTTCTGCTATTCGTGGGTGTAGGGCCTTGAAGTTTTTGAGCCAGTATCCATGGACTTCATCGGGACCCGGGGCTTTCCAGTTGGGCATTTCCTTTAGCTGGTGTCTGACTGTGTCTGTCGTGACCTCAGTGAATCTTTGTTTTATTCTCCCCATTTCTTCTGCCTTGACTTCCTGGAGCCATGTTGCATGTTTGCTGTGTGATACCAGATTGCTCCATATGTTTTCCCTGTCTCTTACCTCGTTTGGCTTCGTTTATGGTTGGTTCCGAAGAGTTTGTTCTGTTGGTATCCTTTATTCCTGTTCATGTACCGTTGGAACTTACGTGCTTTGTCTTTAAGCCTCTGTTTTATATCTTGTAATGTGTTGTTTAGCCCCTTCTCCTGTACTTTGTATTTCTCATTCAGTCCCTCTCTTGTTTTCTTGCTTCTTAGCCTCTTTTCTGCCATCTCTTTCAGTTTACTCAAGTCAGATCTCATCGCCATGATTTGTTTTTCCATGAGCCTTTTCCAAGGCGGTTGCTGTTTTGGTTTCTGTTGGGTTGGTTGTGATGGTGGTGTTGGTGTTTGTATTGCCATGAGTTCTACAACTAGTCTTGTTCCTGCATATGCCAGGTTATTTGTTTATGTGATACTGGTGGTGTGTATTAATCTCATTATTTCAATAACTTGTTTTCTCCCTTAGTTTCTTTGTGTTGTGGGCTTTCATGGATTGGATCTTTGTTCTTTCTGTATCTGGCTTAGTCCATTGTCTGATCTTTACCACCCATTCTGACCTCTCTGTTACACCTTCCGTGTTTCCTCATGTATTGTTGTTTGGTAGCTCATCATCCCTGTTGTTTCCTGTGTCATCTTCTCTTAGCTCGTTTTCTTGTCCTTCCTTCAGTGTTGGGTGTAATTAGTCTTTCCAGTTCTTCTCTTTCTGTTGTGGAGAGCCAGTTCTTTTTCTTTGTTCCTTACTTGGTCTGCCAGCCTCTGTTCTGTTTGAGGGGTGTTATTTCTCTCATTCCAAATGTTGACCAGGCTTCTGTATTCTCTTTCTGTCAGGCTGCTTCTGATGTAGCATCCCCATATTTCCTTATTTTCTTCTTTTGTCCATTTCTTTTTCTGGTTTGCCTCTGTGGCTCCAGTGTCTGTTTGCTGGTTACTGTCGCTGTGGTGGTCAGTTGCTGGATGACGACCTCCAAGTACCCGACCATCCTCCCTGTTGATTGGGCTGTATACCTGGCTCCTGGACGAAGCTCCTCTCTTGCCAGAGGTTCCATTTACGTCGTTGTCGTTTGTTCTTCCATTTCTTTCCATCATTGCTGAGTTTTGCTATTTAACCCATAGCTGGACCCTACCCCATCGGGATTAGGTACCCATTTACAGCTGAGTAGACTGAGGAAATTGTGGTAAAGATCCTTTCCCAAGGAATCAACGCCGAGGAGAGCGGTCACCCGTCCAATGACTGACCAGCCCCATTGTTGCTTAACCAGTCCATTGATGAGCTAAACCACTCATTATTATTATTATTATTATTATTATTATTATTATCATCTTATATAAAAAGACTTTTTATGAATAAACGTAATTCCTAATCCTAATTATAACTGTCGGATAGTGAAAAATATAAAATATGAAAATAAATACACGAACACCAAAATAAAAAAAAAATATTCTTGAAACCTATATATAATAAATAAATCAATATGTGAAACACCCCCCAAAAATACCCCTTAAAACCCGTAGAAAAAAAATGAAAAATAAAAACTATAGACGCAAAAAACCTACTCCCTCAAAAAAAAAAAAAAAAAAAAAAAAAAAGATAAAAGCGTGACTTCTTCTCGGACGTGTCACCAGCGTTAGCAATTTGACGACGCTGTATTTTTATTTTTTGTTGTATTTCCTTCTATGGGGCGACGGGCGATAGTGGCGTGGTCACTGTACCTGGGATAATTACGACACTGTATAATTAGGCAGCTTGGAGGTGCCACGGACGACCTGCTCGCGTGGCACCTGGCCTCATTAACTACCTGGATTTGGAGCGTCGCTGACATGGCATCTTTTTTCGTGTTTTTTTTTTTATTCTTTTTTATTCCAGGAGAAAGACTTGCCGTAGCAAGTATTAATATTAGATTTAATATTGATAATATTTTCAATTTAGCTGTTCCATTTGTTGTGTTTTTAATTTTCTTTATAATACGTAGACTATTTTTTTTTATTCCAGGAGAAAGACTTACCGTCGCAAGCATTAATTTTTGCTTTAATATTTACGACCTTTTTCAATTTAGCTGTTATATTTGCTCTGTTTTTAGTTTTCTTTTTGATATGTGGCAAATTTATAAAATTAGGATCGTTTAAAAACTTCCACCCACAGATATTCGAATTTTTGGCACTTAAATGCCTACCGTATACACCTTTGTTTATTATGTTTTTCGTTTCTCGAACGTTTCATTTGGAACTTCAACGTTTAAAATCTTTTTTTAAATGTTGCCCTCCTTATTTTGATAGCATTCATTTTCTTTCACATTCCATAAGGAAGATATACTGTATAACAAGGATTATCATTTCTGTAATATACATATACATAATGTGTGTGCGCGCTTGGGTGTGCATGTGTATATACATACATGTATGTATGTGTATGTATGTATGTATGTATGTATATATATATATATATATACACACGCTAAGAAATCACAAAAATAAGCGCGTGATTTTGTTTGTTAGCTGAAGCCAATGGGAAAGTTCAAAATGAAACGACATTTAAAATTAAAAGACAGCGTGCCAAGTACTTTTGTGTGCCCCGAAGATGTATTAAAATACACGAAAGTACTTGGCATTTTTCGTTTTAATATGAACTTTCCCAATGGCTTCAGCTATATATATATATATATATATATATATATATATATATATATATATATATATATATATATATATATATATATATATATATATATATATATATAAATAAAGATAAAATGAAGGAAATGAAACATATATCGACACTAGGCCTCGCAGCACCCAGTGTTTCCATGGATTTTATCTTTATTAATATATTCATCACGTTCCATATGATTCAGTTATATATATATATATATATATATATATATATAATATATATATATATATATATATATATATATATATATATAACTATATATATATATATATATATATATATATATATATATATATATATATATATATATAAATAAAGATAAAATTTAGAAGGAAACGGAAACACTGGAGTGCTGCGAGGCCTTTCGACACTAGGCCTCGCAGCACTCCAGTGTTTTCCATTTCCTTCGTGTGATTTTATCTTTATTTATATATTCATCACGTTCCATATTTTCGTGATTCAGTTATATATATATATATATATATATATATATATATATATATATATATATATATATATATATATATATATATATATATATATAATATATATATATATATATATAAATATATAATATATATATATACATATATATATAATATATTATATATATATATATATATATATATATATATATATATATATATATATGTATGTATACGACTTTGCAAAGATCAACACTCGTCGTCCAGAGGAGAAATTGCAGAGTCGATTCTGCAAATATTCGTTGTGTTTAGTTTTCTCTTCTTTCGTAATTAATATCAACACTAGATTGTAATGAGATCGCCTACATTTTAAACCCGTCGGGTTATTTGGCAGGTAAGTTGAACGAGGATACGAGAGACTGTAATACTACTTTAATAATACTGTAATGAGAGCTGTGATTATAATAATAATAATAATAATAATAATAATAATAATAATAATAATAATAATAATAATAATTACAGCTAAAAAAAATTGCAATAACTATACTGGAACAACTGCTTTTATTTAATTTGATATCTTTTTACTCTAATTACTTCCCTTACAAACTCTGTCAAAAGAAACATATTATAGGTCAATATCTCTTGTATATGTTGATGGAGTGATTTATTTTTGTTTCCCAATAATCTATCTAAACATTTAAAATTTCATTTCAAACTTTTTTTATTCGTTCTTGAATAAACAGGATAGCGTCGAAAAGGTTTCTTATTTATTCATTCATGAAAATTGTAACTTACTTAATCATAGATATATATATATATATATATATATATATATATATATATATATATATATATATATATAATATATGTATGTATACAGATATAGATATATATATATATATATATATATATATATATATATATATATATATATATATATATATATATATAGTACATATATTTATCTTTTGGATAGGCCCCAAAAAAACATCCATAAGGCGAGGCATTCTTCCCAGAATTATCATTAGGAAGGAAAACTGCTCTCATTCGCATCTTCTGATCCGAATAAGATTTCGATTCTGTCTCCAATTCTGCATCAGGGGGCATGAATACCCACCTGACATTGTCAGAAAAGAAGAAGAAGAAGAAGAAGAAGAAGAAGAAGAAGAAGAAGAAGAAGAAGAAGAAAAGGGTCTTCTTCGTTCGATTTTGGAAGGAAACGCCAGGACTGTTTACTCTTTTTTTTTTGTAATCTTTGTTATTCTTTTGTTGCGTCGAGTTTTCTAGAGGCTAAAGATGTGCTTCAGTTCCATATTTTTTTTTTTTTTCTGTGATTATGGAGGCTATGGATTCACCCACGTCTATTTATTTGCATGTTTACTTTTTGATTATTTTATTTTTGATTCTTGTCTATTTGTCTATTTCTATTGTTTTTTATTTGTCTGTTTTTCAAGATTATAAAATAAATCCGGATCTGGATGACGATCCAGGAAATATTTGCTAGTCTGTAACAAAATGCTTAGTTTGGTTCGTACCCGTGACCTATTTCGTCACAGGTAAAAAGATTCACGTGATTAAAGTGTAATAATATACCTGGACTTATAATGAAGACTATGTAATGGCCGAAATGTTTTATATTACCTGTACTCATGATGGGTGCTGTTATATTGGTAAATCATTTACCTTTAATCAAAGTGAAAAGTTTTGATAATGAACTGATCAAGTACACCTGTACACTTGACATTTTAATTAATCATTTTGTTACCTGTACTTAATTTGGAAAGATTTTATTGACCTATACATGACGTGAATACTTTTACTTGTAATGAGGGCGAAATGATTTCATTATTAGTTTACCATATTAACATGTACACCGCACAATCTTAATGTTTTTTACCTACACTCAAGGTGGATTTTCTCAATGTAAATTATCCAAATTAATTGTATACAAAATGGATACCCATTATTAGTGGGGTGGGGGTCTGGACTACACAAGGGCATCTGGTTGCATTGCAATACCCTTAAATCAATATTTGATATGACTATTTGGCGTAAATGATCTTTACCGCATGTGAATAACGTTGAATAATTTATCATAATTTATAATTCCTTCATTGTTGATCCGTAGAGATAATTGTTATGATGATTATTTTTTCTTTTTATAATTAATTCCTTGGTTTCCTGTTATTTTCCAGTAATGACCCCTTTGCTGTCTTGAAATAATCTGTGTAATTAAAATTTAACCTTCAAAAAAAAATTTTTTTTTATTGTTTTTTTTAACTGCAGACACCAATTATATTGACAAAGTCGTGTCCTTCTCTAACCCAGACCCGCAGAAATAAAATAAAAAAAACGAACATTTATGAAATACGGGGAAAGGTAAGGAAAGCAGTCTTACTCAGTCAACGGGTCTTGGTTCCTCAGGAAACTAGAATTTTCATGTTTTTTTTTTTTTAAATTGTTCTTTGTACTTCGGTAGAATTTACTCATAGTGAGAAAAGGTCGGTTAAAAAATAGTTTTCGGTATATTTATTGAACATTCGGAAGCACAAAAGTTCAGGAAATACCAGAGTATGTAGACTTTGGGAATTGAAAGACTGAAATATATATATATATATATATATATATATATATATATATATATATATATATATATATATATATATATATATATGTATTATATATATATATATAATGTATATATACAATCTTTCCCCATTAAATAAAAAACTGACCAATCCGATGATTTCATCTTTTGCGTGATGCCCTCAAAGATTAGAATCCCTAAAACAAATCACGTTCAGGCCTCTCCAGGTAATCCGTCACGGAAATCTCTCTCTCTCTCTCTCTCTCTCTCTCTCTCTCTCTCTCTCTCTATATATATATATATATATATATATATATATATATATATATATATATATATTATTTAGATATCTGTCAACCACTGAGCACTATAAATAGCGTAATGTATATTCGATACATCCGATTTATTTTCAACATGAATCCTTTACCTCTAAGAGGGGTTGGCTCTATGTGAAAGCCAAATGACAGCCACATTCATATACTTATTGCTAAATCGTGGAGAAGGCCCTCGTGCTAAAAACTTCCATAATATTAGCCGCTTCATTACCTACAAAGATGGCTCACTAATTGCACCATTCGCTTACGTCTTGTCAGAACTTCCTGGGATGTCGAAGTCCTTTTTTTAGCAACTTTACTACTTTGTATATCCGTCACATTTCCCTATGCTTCATTTCCCTGGTTGCGACCCACCACAGTATATTCACCACTAGATACAAAATTTGCATTAGTTACATCAAAAGGAGCACAATAGATTTCTCATGAACGGGTCATTGAGATTTTTTCCACCTCTGGGATTGGTCTGGTGTTTCCGGTAAGAGCGACAAAGTTATTAACCGCTGGACCACACTACACACGCACGCAAGCACGCACGCACACACAAATATATATTATTTATTTATACATATATAAATATATATATATATATATATATAATTATATATATATATATATATATATATATATAATGCCTATTATATACTATATATATATATATATATATATATATATATATAAAATTGTCAAACCGTTGAGTAGAACTAAATACATGTGGAAACTACTTACTCATAATCTGACTCTTAACCGACAAACAAGCAAACAAGCAACAAGAGCACCGTCCAAAGCACATCGCAGTCCGGACCTCAGTGACGGTCGTAATTACAGCCGTGCATTACCTGGATGTGATTAACCTGACGCTTGCTTGCTTTGTCCTGAGAGAAATCAGGTGAATTTTGGGGTCGTTAAGAAAATGAATGGCCTTTGTTGGAAGAGCGAATGAGTGATAGACCGTGTTAAGCCCCTAACTGATTTTTAAGAAGGCGATAATAGTGGGAGAAAATTAAGAAAATGAGAGCGCATAAAGATAACGTTGGACTGATTTTGATAAGATGGGAAGCATAGTAAGATTTTAAAGTAAGTTCTGTTAGGTTTTTATTCTTTTATATTTCCATTTTTCCTTTTTTTGGAGTTTGTATAAATATATATATATATATATATATATATATATATATATATATATATATATATATATATATATATATATATATATATATATATATATATATATATATATAATAAAAATAATTTAATGTAATTATACATATATATATATACATACACACATATATATAATATATATATGGTATATATATATATATATATATATATATATATATATATATATATATATATATATATATATATATATATATATATATATGTTGTGTGTTTTTTGCTCCTACAAGGACTCGTTACTTCCCCGCTCTACAGAAAACAACAAGGCTGAATAAAGCAATTGATAAAAATAGCAAAAAAAGTAACGATAATGAATTTACGATAAAACCAGCGTAATTGCGATACTAACGTCGACACGTTAACGACGCGTGATATTGAGTAATTGGCAACTTTACGTTTTAATGGCCGCGAGCTGCCGGTCACTCATTTTCCGAGACGATAAGGACTGATAAGTGCCATGCTATGGAATCATGCCAAGGAATCGTGCCATTAGTACGGGGTCAGGATTGGGGTAGGATGGGGGATACCCCTGGGGCATTCTAGCGGAAGATTAGACTCACGGATTAACGAATTCCCGTTGCCACCTTTGGGTAATAATGGGAATCGTATTTATCCAAGCGTGGATGAACACAATTATGCTGTCCGTGGTTGTTGGATGTGTACGTGTCAAGGGGTCACGAATACCTTGATTAACGAGGTTCAGGAAAATGGAGAGAGAGAGAGAGAGAGAGAGAGAGAGAGAGAGAGAGAGAGAGAGAGAGAGAGAGAGAGAGAGAGAAATTTACAATTTTATATAATTCATGCACCATTATTGAGAAAAAAAGTCTAGTTAACTAGCTTTTGTTCTTGGCCATTTCATTTCATTCTGTATAAGATAATTCTTCACTTATCTGCATATAATTACATATATGCATACAAGTGAAATGAAAAGTCTTGGTTTGACTGGTTTGAAGTAAAGTGCCATTATGAAGAGAAATTTTTCATTGTTGACTGGCTTAGTGAAGCTAAGCTACAAAGACTGGTGAAAGCTCGTAACACATTAAATGGAGAAAACTGAAGCTGAATGGTGGCACAAACAACGTTATAAAGTCACTAGGAAGCCAGAAAATGAATGTTAGTATGGATGATTTAAAACTGGAGTTGGTTGATTCATAAAGATCTTATGCAGTAAATGCAATGGGAAAAGAATGTTTACGGATACAAGATTTTAGAAGTTGTGGATATTTCTCAATGGTGTGGCAATAATGCTGCTTGGATCCTCTGTGTGGGAAATAATAAAGAAAGGGTTAAAACTGTAGAAGTCTCTTGCAAGGAAATTAATTCTAGATTCAAAGATAACTGTTATTCAAGAAGTTAAGAGGGCATTGTGGCTGTTACAATTTATATTTATATATATATATATATATATATATATATATATATATATATATATATATATATATATATATATATATATATATATATATATATATATATATATATATATACATACACACACATATATATATATATGTGTGTGTGTGTGTGTGAGAATGTATTTACGTATGTATGTATGTATGCATGCGTGTATGCGCGTAGGCAGGTGAAAATGGGATCTATCCCCCAAGAAAGCGATAGATTTTCGCTTCACAGAACAGGGAAAGTTGCAGCATTCAATGAAAAAACGATAACGGTTAGTAAAGGGGAGAGTAATTTAATAAAAATTTTTATTGCATTTTTTCTCTTTTTTTTCTTTTATCTTGCTATATTACACTGATCTGGGCGAGGGCATTTTTTCTTTCAAGTCAAGAGAAAAAATAATCTATATATTATATTGTAAATATTATAAAATTTATAGCATATTACAAACAAACACAAACACACATATATAATTTATATATATATATATATATATATATATATATATATATATATATATATATATATATATATATATATATATATATATATATATATATATATATATATATATATATATATATATATATATATATATATATATATATATATATATATATATTATATTACGTATACAAATATCATATATATTTCAAGATAAATACAAAAATAATGTAATGTATTTTCTTCTACAAATAGGAATGACCTGACATGCAGTATACTCGTCACATCAAAAAATCCCAAAGAGTATTTTATTTGACAATATCTTATACTAATATAACTTACCCTGCAATATATATTCCCATTCCGGCAATATTAGTACATTAATAACCATTTCCACATAAAAATAAACGAATAGAAAAATATTTTAATAGGCAATATTAGGTGTCAACAGCGGCGAGATTTAATACCCCGAAGAATATTAATCAAATTTCTTCTTCCTGATAAATTATTTTAATGTGATTCCACAAACGCTATATCATTATTATGACTCCATTATTATCCCAGAGGCGATAATGACTAGGCTTTATGGGAGTTATATTCATATGCAGAAAAAGTCATCATTTCCGATATACATTTATGTATTTATGTACGTATGTATGTATATACAGTATGTGTATACATATATGTATATATACATATAAATATAGTATATATATATGTATGTATATACGTATGTATATATGTAAAAATGATTTGTTATTAATTATTTCGAAAATTTTTAAACTCTCGAATGAGTTACAAAGTAGCCTTAACATCCAATTCACTTTACCTTGTGGGTAACTTACACCCAAAGGGAATTTTACGTAAGTGTATCCGGCCCAGCCAGGATTCGAGCCTATGCCTTCTGTATTGTCACACTTATCCACTCTACTATTACTATCGAGACAGCTTCGAGCGGTGGCCAGGACACATGAACTTATTGTACAAAATTCCATTTGGGTGTAAGATATTCCCAAGGTCAAGTGAATTCCATAGTAAGGGGTACTTTTAAAATTATATATATATATATATATATATATATATATATATATATATATATATATATATATATATATATATATGTATATATGTATATATATACATATATATATATGCATACATGATTCATGAAGATATGGAACGTGATGAATGTATAAATAAATGAAAATGCCACGAGGGAAAAAGGAAACAACGGAGTGGTTGCTACTAAAGGACCGCGTGTCGAAAGGCCTAGTAACCGCTCCATTGTTTCACTTTTCCTTTGTGGTATTTGCTTTATATATATATATATGTATCATATATATATATATATATATATATATTATATATATATATAAATATATATATGTATACATATATATATAATATATATATATATATATATATATATATATATGTATATATATATAATGTGTGACATTAAAATACATTTTGAAGAATTACAAAACCTTAGAGCTCTGGACTTGATCAATTAAAAAGTCCACAGCAGTTGGACGAAGATATAAGTTTTTGTAAGTCTCCACAAATATAGTTTCACTTCGTATACTAGTAAATCACTGTGGATTCTTTAATATATATACATATACATATATATATATATATAATATATGTATGTATACACACACATACATACATACATATATATATATATATATATATATATATATATATATATATATATATATATATATATATATAAATTTACCCAAGGACAAAGTACTAAAAAAAGGCGAAAATGAAACTGATACATAAAACAGTATAATATACAGTGATGTCACGATAACACTCCCAGTATTTCACTTGCGGTCCCATTTTTGGGCCATAAAATCTAGGCGAGTCACATCGAATGAGTTAATCTATGAGGCGAATGAGTTGAGATACGAGGGGAGTGAGTTAGGGGGATGAGGTGTCTGCCATTTTTACGAGTTGATCCAGAAGGATGATCAACTCACGGCTCATCATTATGAGTCGGGTCTGTTGAGTGGTGACGTTTACACTCAATTTCTTAAAAATTATTGAACGGCAGTAAATCTGGCGAGGAAAAAAGTTGCTGGGATGAATGGGCGACACAAAGTATCGCTATTTAAAAATTGTTGTGTGGATAGGAGATACAAAGTACCACTTGTTTTATGATGTAGTGGATAGGTAAGGTCTTGTATCCCTATGTTAACTTCAAGTAAGGAAGGTGGTGTTAATAGGAAGTGAATGGTGTCACCATTTTCTGATAATGACTATGAAAACAAGCTTGTAAACAAAGAATAAAAAAAAAAAAATCCAAAATATTAAATCTTATTTATGTATAAGAGCTTTGAAATACAAGTATTGCTAGATACTATGTAACTGTTTTGTGAAGCAGGCGCTAGTGAAGAATCCTACAGTAAAATTAACTGATAGGTAATTCAATGTATCACCATACTGTGATACAGTGAATACAAAAGAGCACGGACCATTAGTGATTTAAAGAAAGGAATAATATCGAATTGCACATGAATAGCTACATTTTTAGACACGTTCCATCTCAGCCCGCCCCCATTTAAAAAACATAGGACCAAATCACCTTCCCTCCCACTCCCCGAAAAAAAAATAAACTGCATCATAGTCTTGCAACATGATCAGAGAGAGTTCTATATACGCAGCTTCAATGTGAATGGATGTATATATGTGTATGCATATATATACGTATATGTGTGTTACATATATGTGCACATATGTATAATAATTACATATAGTTTAATTTATTTATATAGTTTAAATTTATTTATATATATATACATATATATGTATATATTATATATATATATATATATATATATATATATATATATATATATATATATATATATATATATACAAATACGCGCGCGTAATACATGGCCATGTACCTACTCAAGAAAGGATCGATAAACGTAAATCACCACCAAACGCTGTACAAACCGTCTCGACGTGATTATTTTTCCTTTCCACTCATTCCGGAACAAGAAGACTCGAGTCGATAGCAGTCATGATCACACCTGGGTCTCAAAAGCGATCGATGTCGACGTGATGTTGATGTGACAATGTGGTGTTCGACAGGCTTATTCTTCTTCTTCTTCTGCTTCCTCTTCTTCCATGTGTCGGTAGAACCTCTTTGTAAACGGCTATAGACGATGAAATGTGGCACACGCATGTACCTCCATGTGCACGCCATAAGAGAGAGAGAGAGAGAGAGAGAGAGAGAGAGAGAGAGAGAGAGAGAGAGAGAGAGAATGTAACTTGGACGCAAATGAACGTACATTCAGGCCTCATTATAAGGTCAGACAGACAGATAGCAGAAATTTCAATGAAAACTGAGAGAGAGAGAGAGAGAGAGAGAGAGAGAAATGAAATGTGCATAAGCCCACAGGATACACGCGACGAGGAGAGAAAAAAAAAAGAGAGAACGAAATGTGCATTAGTCCACAGGATACACACGACGGAGAGAGAGAGAGAGAGAGAGAGAGAGAGAGAGAGAGAGAGAGAGAGAGAGAGAATCGCAGTTAAATTATGAGTGTCGAAATGAATGCTTCAGTGTCCCTAGCGTGCCTTTGGAATGTCACCTCGGTGACGCTAACCTCTCCACTACTAGTCCCTCCCCTTTCCCCCAACAATTCCCCCCAATCACTACTCCCTCCTTATTATCGTCCCTGCCCCTAACTAGATAGTTAGATAGATAAATGGAGAGAGAGAGAGAGAGAGATGATTTCTAGCACTGAAGTTTACAGTTTACTATCTTCTTTCATTTTTCAGAGAGAGAGAGAGAGAGAGAGAGAGAGAGAAAGAGAGAGAGAGAGAATTCTAGAATCCAGACTTGCATTTAAATGAATGTTGTCTCACTGACTTGTGACAAGAGAGAGAGAGAGAGAGATAATGACTTCTAGCATTGAAGATTACACCTTGCTGTGTCATCTCACTTTTCCTGAGAGAGAGAGAGAGAGAGAGAGAGAGAGCTCTAGAAAAAAATTGCAGTTAAGTGAATATTTTCTCAATAACTTATGGCAGAGAGAGAGATGTCTATCATCAAAGTTAACGGTTTGCTATGTTACCTCACTTTTCCTGAGAGAGAGAGAGAGAGAGAGAGAGAGAGAGAGAGAGAGAGAGAGAGAGAGAGAGAGAGAGAGAGAGAGAGGTCTTTATATATATACAGAATGTCCCTACTTGTGTGTGTCAAGAATAACTGAGTGAAGAACTATACACTGCAAAAAAATTAGGACCAGTATGTGGAGATTTGAATAAAACAGATACAATGGTTGCACATGTAGAGAGAACTATAGTAATGAATTTGTAAGGAAGCAACTGGAAATGTTACAGAGTTTTCTAAACATGTGAACACTGACTTAAACAATGAGGTGATCTGCACATGTAGAGAGAAATGGAGACTATGACCTACTAATATATAAGTACTCAACTGATAATGAAACGAGCTTCGGAGTATGAACAGAAGATAAACAAACAAAGCAAAACAAGAGAGAGAAACCCAGGGTTAAGAATCACTAAACGGTAGAAGCAAAAGAAAAATATGAACCACGAAAAAATGGGAAAGAAAGCAGTAAATAAAAAGACGCCAACGAGAGACGTTGGGGGAGAGAAGCCCATGAAAGGCTGAACGAGGAACTGCAAATAAGAACCGTTTACATAATACTCTTCCTGAACGCGTCGATTGACACCCGACTACTTCCAGGGAGCGATTGATATTCCAAATCACGGTGGTGGAGTTTTTCTCTTTAGATTTCCTGGATTCCAGGATTCCAGGGGAGCGGAAGTCAATGGAGGGAGTTGAGTGGACGTCAATAGGGAGCGAGAAATATGCGTCAATGGCGTATTACCTGGAAAAAAGTTTTTTTTTTCTTTCCATCGGAACGCAAAACTCGAATGGCTGCGTTCAGCTACTTACTTGCCAGGGCGAGAAAAACAACCATAACGTTTTCTGTGATATAATCCCTGTATTGTGGTGTTAGTTTAGTTACATACATTCAAAATGTATGTGATACATGCACTGCATGTATCTACCACTCATCTTAATTCCCATTCCATTATTTACAACAATTTTACCTTTATCTTCAAGCTGAAACGATTTCTTGCACCAAGTGTTATCCACATGAACGAACCTATGCTTCGTGTCATGAATGGAGGTTTTCCAGGTAGTGTTTTTTTTCAGGTGGAAAGGACGAAGGATATGAAAAATATGTATATATTCTTATTTTTTCTTGTATTGAGAGCGGACATTCTATAGAATAGCGGTATATTTGAGCTACAGGTAAAAGTGTAAGACGATCGTGTATAGAATACTTGTAGTTTTTATCTCTGCTTCCTCAGTGATTTTACTACTCGTTTTTTTAAGAATACCTGTCTTACATTTGCAATTATGATAATAATCTATACTGGTATACTATTAGCACAGTTATCCAAATACTCTGCATCGTTTGCATTCTCTTTCACAAACAGCTGGAAACTGCATTTCCTTGAAATATACTTTAGAGGTGGTCACGATATACACGTGGACAGAAAAAATCCACAAGAAAAACATTTATTCCATGGAAAATAGAATCTTCACAAAATTCTGCTAAAATCCGTTCAAGATTCCTACAAAATCCTGACTACAGTCAGCCAGACAGACAAACAAAACTAAGATCGTAATCCCCTTTTTGGTCACAATTTTTCTACTGCCTTTTACTTCATGTAATAAAGTGAATGATTTTGCTGACACTCAGAAACCTGGATGCAAGGGATAATGTCCGGAAGTAGTTAAGAAAAAGAAAGAAAAGAAAAATTCAGGCTCAACACAAAAGGGAAAAACAAAAGTCACAATAGAATTCCGAAGCTTGCCAGTCGCGGGAAAGAAACAGTCGTTGAGCCAGCCATCCAAAGAGGATTATTGATTTCCTACAGAGTCAATAAGGAAGGAGGGAGAACCATATCCACGTGGCCTTGCAAATCATCGATAAAACAGGTAACAAAACTGCGTGGTTTATTCGGGTAAATAAACCAGGATTCAAATGGACACATTTGCCATTGATTACCTGTTACTGACGTGCAGAACATCGTGTGGTGGTTTGCTTTATTCTCTCTCTCTCTCTCTCTCTCTCTCTCTCTCTCTCTCTCTCTCTCTCTCTATATATATATATATATATATATATATATATATATATATATATATATATATATATATATATATATATATATATATATATATATACAGTATATATATTCATCGCTGAGAGGTTTCTTCATCTTTTCTTCTTCTTCTTCTGATTATTATTATTATTATTATTATTATTATTATTATTATTATTATTATTATTATTATTTTTATATGCAGGTCTAAAAAGCAGGCTTTAGGGATAAAATGTATAAAATAATCAGAGTACAAAACGCATTAATCACTTACTCTTCATGAAATAAAAAACCGATTTCACAAAATTAACAAATATTGAAAGTTATATATACATATATATATATATATATATATATATATATATATATATATATATATATATATATATATATATACATATATATATATACATACATACACACTATATATAAACAAGGAAATTAATAAAATTGCCTACCCATAGACTAAATTTACTTTTACATTTAAAAAATCAGAAGGCATTTAAAAACCAAAAAATTGTGAAAAAATGAATGTCATCTCATAAACAAAATTTAAAAAATTAAATGGCATGATAGAAGTGGAAAGGGGTAATCCCCACCTTGATTAGGGCCCCGCCCGCTGGGGGAGAATGGGGGAGGGGAGGATGGGCTGGGGTTTAGTTGCCGGGCACCGGGGTACCTCCTCAACCTGCCGGGCAATAGGTGCAGCCAAATCGCTTTCAAATGACACTAACAGAGACGAAATGGGCCCACGTACGAACCGTAAAGACCCCACAGGCCGTTAATTTACTCTTGAAGAACCCGCTGGGGTTTCAAGGTCTGCAGAACATGCAGTTTATAGTTCCCTCCACGTCACACAGGATGACAACCCATATATCAGCTCCTCTCGGCGTCTTTTTCTTCTTCTTCCTTTTTTATCTCCTCATGGGGAGGTCCATGGATGAGGGGTACCTCAGGAGAGTCAAGTCCTAGGTCCTCATTCTTTTCTTACTTCTCTCGGAGGGAGGAGGCGGGAGCGACAGGCAGCTCCCTAGAGTTTATCTCTCTACTTTCTCAGAAGAGGAGAAGGTTGATCTTCAATAGTGTCAGGTCCTAACATCTTCATCTTCCTCCAGGGAAGAGAGCAAGGATACAGGAGAGTCATGTCTCACTGCATTCCTCCACCTTCGGAAGACAGCCCGAGGGAGGGTGTCCAGAAGAGTCAGGTCCAACCATCACCTTCCTCTCCAACAATCTCCTTCCTCATCTGGGGTACATTCCCTTTCCCTCAGAGGGGAGGAAGGAAGGATTGATGTGGGAGGATCTTGTCTTTTCTCTTCCCCCACCAGGAAGGATGAGGAGGAGGAGGAGCCATCAGGGATTTCAGGTCCCTGCACTTTTTCCCCTACTCATGATATGAGAAAAAGGAGGGGCTTCGAATGAATCACTCCTCCTAAAAGGAAGAAGGATGTAGAAGGGGTTTTCGAAAAGCCAGGTCCTTCCTCCCTTCACAGGAAAGAAGGAGACGTTACCTAAGGACACTTAAGTCTCGTAGGCCATGCTCATCAAAGCTGAGACCTAGCAGAGTAATACTTGGATGGTGAAATTTGTATATTACTTTTTATTTTGTCTATGGAGGCCAATGGGATGGGCAACCTGATGACCTAATATTGCAGTCTATTGTCTTTTAGTCAAAACCATAAAACAATGTGAAAAAACTAGTATTTTTTTTACTGGCATTATGTCTACAATCATCAAGGCACTGTGCAAACTTGCTGATGTTAATTTGTACTGGACCACAGATATTTTAGCATTAGTATTTTTTGTGTTAGTATCCGGGATAAAGCGGTTATTTTAGTGTCAGTAATAGCTTGGGCATCTAAGTGTCTTAATTCGATTTACGTCTCTGCAGAGGAAGGGGTATATTGTATCATTATAATGTTATCCTGTTAGCTTGAAAACTTTGATGAGCACTTTGCAAGCGTATCAGTCCAAGTGTTCACAAGAACTGGACATTATAATAGTGCTGTAAATTCTGGTAAAATGTCGTTATCAATGTACAATTGGCAACTGATGGATCGCCTTTGGGGTAAGCATGAAACCTGTACAAAAAGATAGTGTTCACTTGTTAAACGGCACACCAGCACTAAGCTAACAATCCACGATTCACTTTGTAAGGGTGAACTGCATTTAATCATTCTGATAATTTCGTGTTGCTTGGGAGTTACCTTCAACTCGTAACACTTTGTCGCAGCACACTGTCTAATACGGACAGAAGGTAAGTATTATCCATAAAACTTCCTGTACATGCTTCAGACCTTCGCTTTACCACTATTGGAATATTAGTCCACTCTTTGGATGTTGTCAGCATCCAAGAACTTCATCTCTCAGAAAAGATATCTTAAAGCATTGGTTTGTAATGTATGATTACAATTTACACGACTGGCTGAAGGTTTCCTGTTTTGTAAATCCTCCAGAAGCTGTTTCAATAGGGAACTTGTATTCACGCTTTCAACGGCCACGCTCAACAAGTGCGTGCTACTTGCTTTACAGGCTATCAGCTCAGCATTCATATTTTGTTGAGGTACCACGTTACCTCACTGTATGCTACTGGGAATTTTCCATTATCTTCTCTGTAAGACTGTGTAATGGTCTTCCTGCACATATTTCCACTTATTTATATATGCATTTATTCATTCATTTATTTTAGCTGACAGGCAAAAGTTTGAACAGTAGCTATGCGCTACGAACCAGTGTGCTAATGGCTTTCCAGCCTATCAGCATCCGCGTTCTGTTAAGGTGCCACGTTGTCACACTGCACAGCGCCAAGAGTCTCCTATTACCTTCCCTGTAAGACAGTGTCACGGTCTTCCTGTCAGTATGATTGATGCTGACGCGTTAAAGGTTCAAAGAGGTCGTAAATAATGCTTTAAAACGACATCCATCACTGTCTTAGCTTTTCAGGCCAATGTCGTTGATTGCGTTTGTACATATTCGTCTGATTATTGCTTTATCTGTATTTATTTATTTTCGACTTTTTATTTTAGTTCTTTTCGCGTCATAAACATTAAGTCTTTGGAAGTTTAGTTTACAAGGTAATGATCCAACAGGGTTGTTTCATAATGACGTTTATTCATTTAAAAATGCCACTTCTCCTAATAATAGTAATCATATTATTATTATTATTATTATTATTATTATTATTATTATTATTATTATTATTATAGAACTACGGTCATCAATATCACATTACCTTACATTAAGCAACATATAACAGACAACATGTTACATTATGTTACCATTATGTTCCTCGTGGCCACATTAACGTTAAATCTCTCCAACAGCGAGTCTGGTCTGACCAGACCAGAAACCCAGCAACTGCATTTCTTGACC
>NC_089794.1:13075102-13080102 GCF_040412425.1 Macrobrachium rosenbergii | reverse complement strand
AGGAAATATAATAATGCAGTACATATATATATACATATGTATATCATATATATATAAATATATGCATATATACATATATACAAGTGTGTGTGTGTATATATATATATATATAATTTTACATGTACTTATTATAACCTGGCATTCAGTGACCTTTACATATATATATATATATATATATATATATATATATATATATATATATATATATATATTTATATTTATATATATATATATATATATATATATATTACTATCATTATTATTACAATGATTATTGTTGTTGTTGTTGTTGCATCTGCTACCACGACTTCAGCTACGAGGGGCAATACAGGAAAAAAAAAAAAGACGCAAACTAACATGTGCTAGGAATGACATAATTTACAACATAATAAATGACATACTACTCCAAACACTAAAAGAACGAATTAAAAGAAAAAAAGAAAAGTCCCCCTTTCCTAAAAGAACGCCCCGAACGAACGACATAAACACAGGCCGTAAAAGTTTAACTCGATATGAAAAAGGAAACTTCGGTGCGGTATGGGGAGGGGGTAGATGGTGGGGGTAGAAGAGGGGGAAGGTGTAGCTATAGGTAGAGGGTAAGAAGCAATATGGCTACAGGAGAGAGAGAGAGAGAGAGAGAGAGAGAGAGAGAGAGAGAGAGAGAGAGAGAGAGAGAGAGAGAGATTGTATGAGAAATTCCTGAAAATGAGAGAGGTGAAAGAGAAAAAGAAAGCTGGGGTACTTAGAGGAAAAGACGAGAGAGAGAGAGAGAGAGAGAGAGAGAGAGAGAGAGAGAGAGAGAGATTGTATAAGTGAATTTCTGAAAATGAGAGAGGCGAAAGAGAGAAAGAAAGCTGGGGTAGTTAGGGAAAAGTTAGAGAGAGAGAGAGAGAGAGAGAGAGAGAGAGAGAGAGAGAGAGAGAGAGGGTTAGGGGTGGTCAGGGTTCACTCAATATATCACATGCACGTCAATAGCACGTGTTCCCTGAGATTGCTCTGCCGGAAGGGATGCGAAGAGTGGAACAAGAAGAAAAAGAAGAAGAAATGACAGAGAGAGAGAGAGAGAGAGAGAGAGAGAGAGAGAGAGACAGACAGACAGACAGACAGACAGAGAAATTAGAAATGAATTTGAAAATGCAGGAGAAGCGTTTATAAACTACTTATATAGTAATACATTATTTTCAGGATTACTACCGTTGATTTTATTTGTTGTATTTAAATAATTTAGATTATTATTATTATTATTATTATTATTATTATTATTATTATTATTATTATTATTATTTTGGAAAAAATTCACTTATGACAGTTTTTAGTATTATCGTTAATAGCAACAGGCTGTAATACAAAATTATCACACAAAAATTCTTTGTCACCTGACTAAAAATAATTTCAGATTCCATTCATATTTCTATAAACTTTAATCAAGGCCAAAGCAAGATTGATAAAGGCGAACATATTACCACCGTTACATTCTCTCCCCCCCCCCTTGTCTACATCCGTGTATTGCGTTATTCAGGAATAATGAAAAATGTAAGAAAATGGTGTAGCAGGTGTATGCAATAGTTGGCATAATTCGGAATTTATTTCGGTGTATGAGGATTTTATGACTGGGTTCCTTGTTTCATTTTAAGGCGTCGAAATCATATATGGACATTTTTCGTGTGGATTTTTATTGTCCTTTTTTTATTTTTGGCTGCTGCTGTTGATGACGTTTTGGTAATAGGATTTCTAACACAACCCCACAATCTTTCTCTCTCTCCCCTTTATTTACTCGTGTGTATAAGCGTATGTATGTGTAATATATATATATATATATATATATATATATATATATATATATATATATATATATATATATATATATATATATATATATATATATATATATAATTAAATGCCATTTACGAACGATCAGGAAGCATTCTTTAATACTTACCGCCAGCAGAAGCAGAAACTTCCTTCATTATTCTCACTTCCTTTTGCATAAACCCAAAATCACATTTATTTTTGAGTTCTCATCTTTTTCCCCATTTTCTTATATGACTGATGTGCAGATTCCTTCTCTCCGTAACTTCCAGTGAAGTGTGTATGTTACCAAAGCAGATAATTTACCTAAAAAACAAAATCCTATCATTCGTCCCATTCATAATAAATTTGGACAATTCTCCTCGGGCGTGCGTCCCAAAAATTCCAAACAATTGTAAATTACACCTACAGAAAAAACTAACGAACAAACAGCGCAAAGAACGAAACCAATTTGGTCTACGCTGAAGCCATCATGACGCTGCGTAAACAATGACAAGTCAAAAATCCTAACCCCTCGTTTGTTCTGGTTTTATAGGAACCGAATAATCGGCTATGGAAAAGGGGGATAATCTGGATATGGTTCCAGTTACCGAAATCTCAGAGGCAGGGGTGCAAAGAGGGTGAATTCCCTAATCCCCCTCCCCCTCCCTCCGTGTTCCCTCAGTCCCTACTTTCCCCCCTTTGTAATTCTCATAAATAATAATGGGCATACATACAACATGAGTAAGGGTTGAAGCCTTGCTTGGGATGGTTGAGCTGCTGGGGAGGGGGAGGAGGGGGTGGGGGTTGGATGCTGAGTGAGGGGGAGAGAGAGGGGTGGGGGTTGGGAGTGAGTGAGAGAGAGAGAGAGAGAGAGACTCGTTCTTTTCTTTTTTGGAAGTGGTCTTGTAAATGTTCTTCTCTTTCTCTTTGTAAACTTTCCTTTACTCCTTGTTTTTATGTTAATTACAAACGTTCTCCAACTTTCCGTTCTTGCCGCGTTAACGTTCTTCCATTCTTTGTTTTTATAGTTTCCCTATATGTTGCTCCTCTCCTTCATATCATATATATTCACGTTCCCTTATTTCACTGTTCATGTAAGCAGTCCTGCCCTCTTTTATGTTAATTGTTCTTATTATTATTCTAATTTTCCACTTTCCATTTTTATCGTTTCTGTAAAGATCTTGTGCTATTTTTGTTTGTGTCGCCATTTCAAACATCTGTCAACTCTTCGTTATTTTATCGTTCCTATAAGCGTTCAATCTCTATTTCTGTTTTCGTTGTCCTTGTGAGTTTATTTTTCTGTGTTTATCTCCCTTGTAAACATTTATAAACACTATTTTTAACCTTTTTTTTTTATCTAGGTAAACGTTCTTCGACCCTCTAGGTTTTTCGTCCTTGTAAACTTGCTCTTTGTTCTTTTATTGGTCTGGCAAACGTTTGTCTTCTCTCTGTGCAATATTTACCATCCTTCTCAGCGCTCTCCCGCGCTTTCTGTATTTAATGTTAAACTAAAATTTCCTCTACACGTCCCTTTTTACAGGTAATCAATCTCATCTCTTCGTCTTTGTTTTATCTTTGAAACACTCTTCACCTTATTCTGCAGACAATTATTTTTGTAAATAAACGTTCCTTTTCATTCTAATTCATAGTTTCTGTAAACGTTCTACTACACATTTCATTCTTATCGTCCGCGTAAACGTTTTTCTGCATTCTTCATTTATCTATCTTGCAAACATTTATCTGCTCTTTCTGTCCGCATCTTTTTACGAAGCGTTCCTCTACTCTACATTTTTCTGTCATTCTTATAAACTTTTTTCCCCTTCCTATATTTAGAGACTGATAATTCTCCAGACCTTTTCTGCTTCCAATGTCCTCGTGATTAATTTCATACTCCTTGATTTCATCTTTTTGGGTAATGTTCCTCTGCGGTTCCCATTTTATCGTCCCCTCCTCACTGACTCGTTCAGATATTTATTATCGTTTCTGCTACTTTTCTATTCTCTGTTTATATCATCCTTGGTATTGCTCTTCTCTTTACTCTTAT
The DNA here is from genome assembly GCF_040412425.1 of Macrobrachium rosenbergii. Classification (NCBI taxonomy): domain Eukaryota; kingdom Metazoa; phylum Arthropoda; class Malacostraca; order Decapoda; family Palaemonidae; genus Macrobrachium; species Macrobrachium rosenbergii. The sequence continues at coordinate 13,076,267 of NC_089794.1, read as the reverse complement.
TTATCCTTCATACTATCACCTCTCTTTATTATCGTCCTTGTAAGCGGCCTTTCACTTTCCCTGTTTCTTTTTTTTATCTCTTGGTGATCCCTTTATTACGATTGTTTTTGCCATTATTATCATTATATTGTTATTATAACTGAGAATTGTATTGTTAGGATAATTTTCATATTTACCTCTCCACTTTTTGCAATTTCATTTAATTTTACTGTTGTACTTAGGAATGACTTATCATATAATAAGTTATTCATTCTGTTTAGGATATTAATGTCTGCCTGCCTGTCTGTTTCTTCCAAATTCAGTATAGAGATTACATTGTTGTTCATTAAATCTTTGCCTTTCAACTCTGTGTCTAACAGTAACACTGGAATTAATTACTCGACCCTCAATAAAGAAGATTAAATCATTCCCTAATGGATTAATTACACTCATCAGATGAGAAAAATCGTGGCTTAAGTGAATGAATCAAAGAAATGAGTCGAGAAAGGGAAAAGCAAACGTATAAACAAACATTTGGGAAAATGGCATTCCACTGCGACTCTCCGATTGGTCGATCCACCGCCATATCAACCAATCATGCGCGAAGAAATGACTTTTTTACCGGGGGTTGGGTTGGCAACGCCTTGCCGAGAGGGGACCATTGAGACTAATATAATGTTACGTTTTCCCTCATTTTCCCCTTCTTTCAGTTTCCCCTTTTTCCCTGGAGATGACGTAGCGTGTAATAGACGCTCCTCAGGGGAGGGAAGAGGAGAGGTGGGAAGCTGGCAAAGTTTGTGAGGAAAGAGAGTAAACAAGAACTTAACTTGTTCAAATAGGAGAATCAGGAACACCAACTGTTGATTGCACCGATTCTTGTTTTTTGCGGGGTTCTGTCGAAATGGCTAAATTTCAGCTACTTGAAGCAAACCGGTAAAAATATCATTAGTAGCTGTAACAGTACTCGTAGTAGTAGTAGTAGTAAATGTTAACTCGGCGGTTACACTAGTACTAGCAACGTTATCAGAAATGTCGGTTTCAGTAGCAGTTGCATTTATAGAAGAAATAACGATAATGATAACAAGCCTCTAAAAATCTGCTTCTTTTAACGTGTTTTCTTCCCATTTTGTATGGGGTAAGCACGATGCCTTCTTTTGAACGACTTTGATTTGGCTTTGGGGTAGAC
>NC_089794.1:13057602-13070102 GCF_040412425.1 Macrobrachium rosenbergii | reverse complement strand
AGAGGGGGAGGGACGCTAAAAACTGCAATGCAAACAGAGAGAGAGAGAGAGAGAGAGAGAGAGAGAGAGAGAGAGAGAGAGAGAGATAATGGACAGGGAGTAGTACTCAAAAATGACAGCAGCAGAGACAAAACTAATGAAAATAGACAGAGAGAGAGAGAGAGAGATTGGAAAGGGGAAGAGAAGGGTAACTTAAGTAGGTCTGTAAATAATTCCTTTATCATTTCCTATTTTTATTCCCTTTTCATTTCATGTCCACTATTTTCCTAGAAGACTGAAGCCCCATTACAAGAATGTCCCTCTAATCTTACCCATAATTTTTCATAAGAGGAAAAGACTCAAGTTTGTAGAGAGAGTTAATTTTTCATAAGAAAGAGAGAGAGAGAGAGAGAGAGGAATGTACCCAAGTTTGTATCCTTTCTTATCGTTAATTTTTCATAAGAAACGAAAAGATTACTGAGAGAGAGAGAGAGAGAGAGAGAGAGAGAATTGGTGGGGGACAGGTGAGGATTACCTCGTCGAGGCCCTCCCGTTCTTAATTACGATATGATGGTACACATTTTGACGAAGCTAGAGTCAACTGTAATATCAAAAGTCTTCCCCTCTTTTCCTGTCATTCTAACATCTACCCACAACAGTCGACTGGAGAACAGGTACCTCAATCAATGCCTAGGTCAATAGAGGCACATTGGATCGGAAGAGAGAGGGTTGGAATGGTGGAGGGGGGAGGAGGAGAGAGATACGACTCGATTCTAAATCTTGTCATTCATTTTTCATACCTCAAGAAGACTGTATCTCTTCTTTCTGTATTTCCCTTTACATCCTCTTACTTCTTCCTAATGAACACCATATTCTTTGGAAGCTCGAATTTCAAGTCAATGGCACCTGTGGGCTTGTTTCATATTTATAGGGTTCATCTGAATAATAATAATAATAATAATAATAATAATAACAATCAATGTGTGTATACATGATCGAGCCACAAAGAGTGACAGACGCAGAGGGCTGAGAATACGATTTACTTCAACAGCAGGTTCTCTAAATCTTGCCCTTAATTTTTCATACCACAAGGGGACAGCAAGAGAGAGAGAGAGAGAGAGAGAGAGAGAGAGAGAAGAGAGAGAGAGAGAGAGAGAGAGAGAGAATTTTTGATATTCCGGGTCACTCTCATTAGCTTCTTGGAAAGGGAAGCTCCTTCTGTTGCAAGGAGATTCCGAGACTAACTTTTGTTATCAATTTTCTTTTGCTTCTCTGATTTTTCTTTTTGGCGGGGATGTGCGTGTGTGCGTAAGGGGATAGGGAGGTCTGATCAGATTGGACAGAGTCTTGGTTGAGGCAAATTATATTACGAAAATCTGTTCATTTGAGATAATAGTTCAAGCTCTTTGTTTGTTGTATATTTTTCAATCCGAATTTCTTTTTTTCGTTGGGTTTTTCTTGTCGTTATAGTGTTTTATTTATTTTTTTTTTTTAACTGAAGGTCTGATATTTGACTTTTATATTCGGTTTCATTCTAAAGTTCTTTTTCAGTTTTCTTTTTAATCCTTCCCAATTATCGTTTGCGTCATTTAATATAATTATATGTATATATATGTATATATATACATATATACATATATATTTATAATATTTTAACTGATTCATCTCTTTACATAGATTTCTAAATTCCTATACGCTTCATTGTTTATTCACTTGCCTGGTTATGTATTTGATACTCTAATATCAAACGCGTCTTTTATTCTGTGAAAGACTTTTTATCCCAATTAAATCTGATGCACATTTTGGCAATGTTCGGTTTCCTCAGTGAAACATTTCTACAGATACTATTTCGGCTGTTATTCCTTTGACCTGAAGGAGAGAATCCCTCTTCACGGTCGAGACTGTTGCACCCGAGAAGCCACTCACTCCTATATCTATTCTGTGGAAGTTTAAATTCCTGGAATTGGTGAATTTCTTTCCCCATGCTACCGGAATTCTATACATGCTTCTGTTTTCTCTATATGCTATGAATTTCCTTTACTCAGCTACCCTAACCTAACCGTGTCATTATTGCGATTGCACTTCCAGGCCTGGTAATGTGCTCCCTACTAAGTTAATCAGTTTCCCTAGTTAAGGAAATAGTTACTTAGTTGAGACTTTTGCAGGTCAGAAGTCAATAATTTCGCTTTTGCATTTCTCTCTCTCTCTCTCTCTCGTATACTGTCTCCAGTCAAGAGCGTATTCTTTCTCACTTTCTGTCATAATGTCTTTCCAATTAACAACGTGTCTCTCTCTCTCTCTCTCTCTCTCCTTCACAGTACCCTCCTCCCACTCACAAGCCGTGGGCGTGTCCACTATGAAGAAGGAGAAAAAGGATCCCCGCCTTATCATCACGCCCTCATCACCGGAACTAACGCGGGCGGCCTTATTTAGCTTCTTTCCTTCTACCTCTTCTTCTCCTTCTTCTTCTCCTTCTTCACCTTTTCTTATTCTCCTTCTTTTCTTATTCTTCTGCTTCTTCTTCTTCTTCTTTTCTTATTCTCCTTCTTCTTCTCTTATTCTCCTTCTTCTTTTCTTATTCTCCTGCTTCTTCTTCTTTTCTTATTCTCCTCCTTCTTTCCTTATTCTCCTGCTTTTCGTCTTCTTCTTCTTCTTCTCCTTAAATGTTTCGATCAACTTCGCCAAAAGGACCAAAACAACCCAGCCCGATATTCTGTTACTGTTGCTGTTGTTGTCCTGTTCTTCTTCTTCTTCTTCTTCTTCTTCTTCTTCTTCTTCTTCTTCTTCTTCTTCTCTCTGATCACAGGCAGGATTCCTGTGATCCCGTCGCTTGATTATGATCAATGCTCTCTGATGGAGGGCCCGATAAAAACACCTTTTTTTTTTTCATTTTTTTTTTTCTACCTGGAGGAGCTAATGTATTACTGTGATTGTCTTTCTGTGGTTTTCATTTTGTCTGTCTATTTATCTCGATCTGCTTGTTCTGGCGTTTCTGTCTTTAAGTCTGTCTGTCTGTGCTATCGTTTCTCCTTTATGAAGCATTTAAACTCAAGGCATTTAATCGCCCCCAATCTCTCTCTCTCTCTCTTTGTAAATAAATAAATACACACATACATATGTATAATATATACATACATACACATAATATACATAAATATAAACATATATATACACATATAAACATATATAAAACCCTCTGCTTTCTGAATATCTAACTTATCTCTCTCTCTCTCTTTCTCAGCACCTTCCCACTCCAACACATACTCCCTTAATCTCTCTCTCTCTCTCTCTCTCTCTCTCTCTCTCTCTCTCTCTCTCTCTCTCTCTTCCCTTTTAAGGACTGGGTGACAACCTGGGTGACCTTCGTATTGTATGGGTGCGCATTAGCCGAATCGCCAAAAAGCATGACTAACAAAAAGGGCTGATTTTACTGTCGGTTTCGGAAAGCCACAATTTATAGTTTTCGCTCAAATATTTTCAGGTTTTCAGACGTCTCGTATCCTTTGCTTTTATCTATTCCTGCAGTTCCTTCTTTCTTTACGCATGCGCCAATTTGCTTACATAGTTTGTTTATATTTTTATTTCGATTGTGGATTTAGTTTCATGTTTGTTTTTATTATAAATTAGTTTTTTTTATCGTTTCTTAACTTTTCGTTTTGCTTTAAATTTTGGTTACGCGTATTTTTCATTCTTCTATTAAAATTTTTTTATATTAACTAATTATTCATTTATTCTTCCGTTCGGTTATTCTTTATTTTAAAAAAAGGCGAAAATAAACTCAGTGTAACTCTTCATAGTAAAATGTGTATGAAAAATACGGAACATTTGTTTACGGATATTAAAAAAGTGAAATACCAGTTACATTTCGTAATTTCTATCATTTTTACAATTGAAATATTTAGTAAAACGTTCGAAGTACACTAAACAAAAACACTGTAAACAATCCATTTTGTGGTGAATATGTTTCTTGTGTATGTGTATGTATGTATATGTGTATGTGTATATATGTATATGTGTATGTGTATATGTATATATATATATATATATGTATATATATTATATATATATATATATATATATATATATATATATATATATATATATATATATATATATATATATATATATATATATATATATATAATGCAACGTTTGTTCTAATCATAGTTCAATTTTACTGCTAATTTTGAAGTCGTATCTTTCAACACTTGAAATAATCACTGTCGAATTTCCTTTAAGAATTGTTATAAAATAATTTTTAAGAAATATTATTAGAAGTTAAACTTCTAGACAGACGTAACTATGCTGACTAAGGTACACTGGAAATCAACACTGGCACATTGAAAAACTGGTGGAAATACATTAAATACCGAAGTTTTTAATAAATCTAATTGTAAAAATAATTGATGTTTTGTATTATTTAACCCCAGTAATATCCACGTCTTCACAAAACAGAAAGGTAGTTTGACCAATGCAAGTTTTTAAAAATGTAAAAAGGAGAACCTTCATAAATTTACGTACAGGAAATTCCCTATGAGTACTATCCTGATCAACTATATATTTTCGAAAAAAAAACAAAAAGAAACCATGTTTATACATTTTTCTCTAGACTAATTCATGAACAGGGGAAGCCATTCTGGCTAACTTATTACCTTTTTCCAGAAATATATAAATGTCACTAAAGGATCGTTCTTAATCAGTTTAAGGAACGAACCAAAAGTGGCCCACCTTCATCAACTCCATTTTATTAGTAAAAATGAGAACGTATTAGTAAATTTCTTACATAATTTCCCCAAAAGGGACGACATGAGGAACTTAATTTTGGAAAAATAAATTCATCCCAAAAAAGGAACAATGTTGTTAAATTCTCGATAAATTCTCCAAAAAAATCGTGAGCTATTTACAGCAATTAAATTTATGAAAAAAATAAACCCATGTCAACAACTTTATAAATTTAGCTTTGGAAAAATTCACAAAAGTGAAAGCCAATCTCCCAGAATGGACCCCATCTTGATCAAGTTCTTTCGTGAAAAATCCACTAAAATGTGGGTCCACTGTGATGACGATAATGACTAAACTAAATTGAATATGTGAGACAGGAACCCCGAAAAAGATTCTAATATTAATTTTCTTTGAATTAAGACGCTGAGACTTAATGAAGGCGATTTTTTCTTTCATTCTACACTAAAGGGTTAATGAAATTCAATTAAGGTGTGGCAGAAGATGCTGAAGTTTTTTGAAAAGTGTTTTTTCGGCAGAAGATTTCGCAGCCTTCTCAGAAATTATTATAATTATTTATACCAAATTCTGCCTTCGTTATTTAGATTTCGGGGACTATTATAATCACTGATTTCATTACCGCAACTATTTTAGTTGCTTATTATTTTTAATAACTATTTTTATAATATCGCAGACTGAAAGCAGTAATATTCTTATAAATATAATTATAAATAATTTCTCAAAAATAATCGGTGAATAAAAATGATTACAAGCCTTATCCCAACAATTAAGATTACAATGTCGATTTTAGGCCCCAAAATCTATTATTTTCGATGACTTAATTTTGCTTGCATGTATGTATGTATGTATATACGAGTATATACATATATCTATAAAGGTCTTTATTATATATATATATATATATATATATATATATATATATATATATATATATATATATATATATATATATATGTATATATGTATATATGTGTGTGTGTAAATATATGTATATATATAATATATATATATATATATATATATATATATATATATATATATATATATTTATATATATATATTAATATATACACATATACAAACATAAGCATTCACACTGACTCATCTCTTATGGATGGTACGTCAAAAAGACTCCAAAGTAAATTCATTAAAGGTAAGAGAGCAGGTGTTGGAGCCATTTTTGGGCGAAAGAACTATTTGGACCAATCGCGCTTTTGTTTTTCTTCTTTTTGTAGTGTATCTAATTAACGACTCTTCCTACGAAGCCCTCCCTATGTCTCATTCAGTTCACCTTTTTCGTAGAAAATCTTCCTTAATATATATTTTAAGCGACCCATTCCACGAACAGCCTCCCATTATTTTCCTTTTAGTTTTCCAAGTTCTATGAAATTCATATTCCTATTTTTTGTCCTATTTTCCCTTTTCGTGAAATAATAATTCTAGTTCCCGTTTCGACGAATAACTCCATATCCCCATAGCCTCTTTTTAGTTTTCTGTAAAAGAAAACTATTGTGCTGGCTTTGTCTGTCTGTCCACACTGTATTCTGTCTGCACTTTTTTCTGTCCGCACTTTTTCTGTCCACCCTCAGATCTTAAAAACTACTGAGGCCAGGGGGCTGCATATTGGTATGTTGGTCATCCACCCTCCATTCACCAAACATACCATCTAGCCTCAGTAGTTTTTATTTTATTTAAGGTTAAAGTTAGCCATAATCGTGCGTCTGGCAATGATATAGGCCAGGCCACCACCGGGCCGTGGTTAAAGTTTCATGGGCCGCGGCTCACACAGCATTATACCGAGACCAACGAAAGATAGATCTATTTTTGGTGGCCTTGTTTATACGTGTACAGAGAACTCGACTGCGCCGAAGAAACTTCGGCGCATTCTTCTTGTTTCTTGTTTTGTTCACACCATAAACGCTTTCTTTGTGCTGTGTCTTCTTCCTCTTTCCCTCCGTCATTCCCCTTTTCTGTGGACCTCTTCACCGGTCACTGTTACCTATTCGTCTTTTACCTATTCACAGTTTTTCGCTGCGAGATTTACCGTCGGGTAAATTAGTTTACCTGTCATCTTAGTTTACCTGTCATCTGGTTGAATATATATATATATATATATATATATATAAATTTGAGAATATATATATATATATATATATATATATATATATATATATATATATATATACATACAGTATATACATATAAATATGTAGATAGACAGATAAATAGACAGACAGATATATATATATATATATATATATATATATATATATATATATATATATATATATATATATATATATATATATATATATATGGACTATGCACACACACATTATATATATATCATATACATAAACATATACATAAATACTTATCTAATTAGTAACAATACGAAAATTCGAAGATATTTATTAAAATAGTAAAACTGCCTCTGACACGCTTTCATAAAATGCGTATACGAACGTCTTTTATAAATACAATTCCGTTGTGTCATTAATATTAACAATATGATTTTTCTTTACAGGTAAGTACCACGAGTGGAAGTTCTACATGAATGACAAGGCGATACGTACAGTATGTTGGTATTGTATCAGGAACTTAAGTTTTCTTTTTAACATCAGTTAAATTTGCATTTGTATTTTGCATTTCACTGTATTTATGCGGTTTACATTTGAGTGGATTTCTTTTATCTATTCATAAACATCTGCACATGGATGTGTTTACTGTATGTTTGTATGCGTAGTTACGCATGTGTGTTACGTTAGACGTGTATGCAACACGTACACACACACACACACACACATATATATATATATATATATATATATATATATATATATATATATATATATATATATATATATATATATATATATAAAGACAAAATCCACGAAGGAAAGAGAAACACTGGAGTGCTGCAAGGCCTTTCGACTGGCGTCCTTTACTCAGTGGAATTTGTCTTTATTTATATATTCATCACGTTCCATATTTTCGTGATTCAGTTATACATATATGTTATGTATATATACATACATGTACATGTGTGTGTGTGTGTGTACAGTACATGCCTGTACTTTAAATGAGTATCTCAATAGTTTGTCCGCTAGCCCTTGAAGACAGTACATAATACCCGTTGCCCTGAGTCGTAATTTTGAGTAATTTGGTACAATTTCTCCTTCTCCTCCCCCTTCCACTCTCGATCCTCTATTTGTCGAACACATGCCAACGTCGCATTACTAAAGGCAAATAAACATGGGGATATTCGGGACAACAAAGGCATACCGGTAAATCAAAAGAAAACCCACCTACGGTCGTAATGAAGTGTGTCGAATCGAGTCCATTCTTGGAGGGGCCGTTGTACAGGTGACGAACTCTCTCGGCGATTCAAGGCTGTGTCACACAGGCGCCTTTTCTGGCGGCATTTGGCATCTGGCCCTAGAACTCCTGTGTGTAAGAAGGGTTTCATGTAACGTTTTTGTAAGTTATAAATTTTTTATTCATTTTTAAAGTAATTTTACGTCTATTAATACATAAATTTTGTATATTCTCCCTCGGTGTGCTATCAATTTGGCTATTTTCCTTTTGAATACAAGCTTGCGCATATTAATTACTGTAATTTCCAGACATCTCTGCACTAAGAAGCCAAAATTTCTATCTACATAATTTCAGAAGTATACATATTACCTATTCTTCATAAGAGGACGTCACACTAGTCTTTTTCCTATCATCTCCTAGAATCTAACACCAAGCACTGTACCACTTAGCCAATACCAAGCGTATAATATTACGTTCGTTGAAGTGGCTTCATAATTTGCCACCAATATCAACTACCTGATGTATAAATTGGCCTCAAGAACTTGAAAGACGCTGGAAATACGTGCTGGGTTGCGCCGCCTTCAGACTAAATCGCCAGCTTCGTAATTGATAATGTTCTTCGCGAATAAAATACCAGTTTTTCCAGATTTGTGAGAAGCGGCTTTTTTCCGTTCGTGTTTTTGTGCGCTGGCGAAGGCACAGGCGTTGCTGCGAGACAATATATTCGAAATTCGAGTGGGTATTACTCGAGGTACTTCTTTCTTTCCTTCTATTTCCTTATTTGTTTATTTCGTTTTGTGACGTTTGGATCTTTATCATACGGCGGGTTGACTCTTTCATATTGTTTTGTTAGTGTTATATCGTTAGTGTTTTTTCAATTATTTTGGAAACATCTGTTGTTATTCTTCTTGCGGTTATCATTGTTGAGTTGCTTTACTACTAATGCTATTTCTGATATTAATATCATTGTTATTAATATCAGTACTATCCTCCTCTTTAATGCAACAAGAATACAGGGTATGGTATACTAAGCACATTAATTTGTCCTTTTGTTAAGTTCTATATAAAAGCGGTGAAGTTATTGTTTACTTTCCAGGCCACCCTGCAAAATAACAACATACCAGTGGTCTCAAAAGATGTTTAATTTGGTCACAGACTGCTTGTATATACATAAAATGTAATAAAAAAATGAGTTGAACTGGTATGATCTTGCTGAGAGAACGGGAGAAAACGCTTCAAAGCAGTACGATCCAGTGAAAATGCGAGAATGTGAAGTAACATGACCTTGCTGAGAGAAGGCGGAAGTAACTGATCAAAGTGGTACGGTCATTCTGAGAGAATGGGGAAACAGCGAGAATGATGTGTCAAAGTGATATGAACTCCTTGACAGACTAAGAACAATACTAAAGTGATATGTGCTTGTTGAGAAAATGGTAGAAGAGTGAGCTAAGTGGGAGGGGGACAATGTACTGAAGAAGTTCGGCATCATTTAGAGAATGGGAGACAATAAGGAAAAAAAAAGGGGGGGGGATTTCAACCTGGAAGCTTTGTGTGAACCAAAAGAGCCCCTAAAGACTGAATGTTGAGGTGACTGTTTGTGCATATTTTTGAAGCCACCCCAACTTAAGTGGAAGGTATTTTTGTGGAGCATTATTAATCATTTTCTATATATCGTACTTCTCTGTTGAAGCTTAAAAGGAATGCCTTCTCATAAAATTCCTGTCACTACCATGCAAAAACTAATTTCCATCAGACATTAAAGTTTTCCCTGTAAAAGCTGTCTTCGAAAAGAAGAATAGGAAAAAGGAGAAGAGGAATATCTCAAAAGCGGCCGTTAGAATCCAAGCAGTGAAGACGACGTGTGTCCGAGTTCCATGTTAAAAGGGATTGGACATGGCCTTCCGATACAAAGAGTTTCAAATCGTCTATAGCTTCTCCATTCTGGCGTTTATACATTTACTGCCAGGTGACGTCACTGGGTTCTGCAGGGTTACCAGTAGCTCCCAGCAAGGGGATAACATGAAGATTTTATTGACACATATATACATATATATGTGTGTGCGTGTGTATACACATATATATACATATATCCGTGTGTGTGTGCATAGGAGTAATAACAACAAGATTTGCAAAATGTTATTAATTTTGCTTTAGTGAATGTTGTTGAGGCAATTTTCTGTCTCCAAAAACTTTCATTGACTGCAGATTAAAGAGAAGCAATCGAGTTAGCTCGTGGTAGTACTTTGTAACGGGTTCGCTTATAGAATTGCCTTTTCAACAGCAGTCCTTTGTGTTTTACTGTTCACCGAGTGTTATTACAGGGCTTCTTTTTTAACGGTACCTCTAGTAATATTACCTATTCTATCGTCTATTCCCAAGACATTCTCTCTCAAACGAGCCCTCCATAACAGCCATTACCTTTTCATTTCCGTCTCCCATACCAGTGCTTCATTTCCCATGACATTATATTCTTAACATAACATTTCCTTTGCGACAACACTTCCGTATGTTCCCCAACGCCGTTTTTGCAGTTTTAAGCATGCATATGGTCCCTCAGTGTCAGTACATCCACAGTCAGAATTTTGGAAGTCTGTCAATGGAGAGACTAAGTTGAGGCATATGAGAGTAAATTCAGGCTATCAAGAGCCACACCTTCAAAAGGCGGGCACTGGACGGTCATATCTCATGCATATGATTCTTCCAGCACATGCCACTCGAAACCACAGTCTGAAACAGCAGGTATTGGAAGGTCATATCTCAGGCATATGATTCTTCCAGTCCAGGGCACTGGAAACCATAGTCTGGGGCAGCAGGTATTGGAAGGTCATATCTCGGGCATATGATTCTTCCAGTCCAGGGCGTTAGGAGCCACCATTCTGACATTTGATCATTGAAAGTAAAATATCATTATGACTCCTCAAGTCCAGGTCAGCAGAAGCCATCATTTTGAACTGCGATGATTGGAAGGTCATATATCATGATGACCTCAAATCCAGGACATCGGAAGTTGCCACCATTTTGAAATGCGGTCATAGGAAGGTCACATCTCCTGGACATACGATCCCTGAAGTCCATGGGATCAGAAGCCCCGATCTCCTCCGGAGGGTTTAGGTGCTCAGGAAGGGCACATGGTAACATCTCGGGTAAGAAGGGAGTCGACGCTCTGTCTTTCTGGAACGGTCGTATGTCTACACGGCAATTAAAGAAGAGGGAGAGAACCTGAGCGATAAATCTGAAATAAGACTCGACCTGTTGGAAAATGCTTATTATGGCATTGGACATGCTATGGCCAGACAAGGCTCCGAAGGTGACGTTTGTTCAGTGCGTTCCGTCTCCTTTTCTAAAAGCTTCGTACGGCTTTGGTTATGGAATAACAGGAGGGGGAGGGGGAGGTCTTCCTTATTTTTTAACACCTCTCTCTCTCTCTCTTCCATTGCTTAGCTGTACCAGTTGAATTTGTGCGCATCTAATTCTTGTCGTACTGCTCATTCACTCCTATTAAGTTCTACCCATATATATATTATACATATATTCCTATTAAGTTCTATCCATATATATATATATATACATATATATATATATATATATATATATATATATATATATATATATATATATATATATATATATATATATATATACTGTATATTTTATATATATATATATATATATATATATATATATATATATATATATATATATATATATATATATATATACCTTTCCTCCAACCATACCTCTATTTACACTATTACCTCCCATTCAAGCTTCTCCACCTCTACGTCACGTCTACTTTGAAGAATTTCTGTTCCGTCAAATTCTCTAGAACTCTAGCTGTGCTTTTCATCTGCCGACTGTAAAATTCCAAAAATGGGGTCTTTGTCATTTCTTCCCTAAACCCCCCCCCCAAACTCGTATCCCTAACCTCCCACAAAGGAAACCCCACAACACAGAGGCACTAAACCTCATCCTGTAGCCTCCCATTCTCATCTTATTCTCTCCTATTCTCATCCTATTGGCTGCCATTCAGTGATTCCGCCGCTGTGGAAATTCGCTGTCATCCTTAATAAATTCTGATTCGTTCTTCTCTGGGCGTCCTGGAATCACAGAATGACAGGAAAGAAGAATTTCTGGTACGAGCTGAAAGGTTCGAAGGCGAGATGTGGAAGATGATCTTACCTGTAGAGGTGTGAGTGTGAAAAATTGACGTGATTTTGTGGTAAAACATGAAATTTTATTCCACTTCTGTAGGGGAGAGCGGAAAATCTACAAGGTCTTAATAGAATATAGAATTTAGGACAAAGGCCAAGCGCTAGGACCTATGAGGTCATTCAGCTCTGAAACGGAAATTGACTGTAAAAAGGTTTGAAAGGTGTAACAGGAGGACCTGGCAGCTGCATTATTAAAAAATTGTTAGGAGGGGGTAGAAAGTAAGACGAAAGAAAGAGAATATGAACGGAGGT
>NC_089794.1:13032602-13052602 GCF_040412425.1 Macrobrachium rosenbergii | reverse complement strand
TATCGCGTCATTGAAATCTAATTTTGTCATCAGCGCGGGATATTAATGGTCGTAATTGCGGGCTTTTTTCGAAATGCTCTTTCGGAGGGAGTGACATCGTAGTTCCCGTGTTTGGCGTTGTATTTTGTCGAATATTCCGTAGGAATGGGCCTGTAATTTGCAAATTCTTTTTAGAAAAAATCGTTCAGGGATTTATTCAATACTTTGTAAAAATACGTGCTTTAATTTATCCAGTGCTCTGTACGATGGGTCTGTAATTTACAAACTCTCTTTATGAATATCGGATGCTTTGTATAAACAGGTCTGATTTACCGACTGCTCTGTAGAAAAGGTCTGTAATTTATCGAATACTTTGTATTACTATATATACTTTTCATCGTATATCCTGTTGAGGTTTGTGACTCATCGAATGTTTTGTATGAACATGAATGTAATTCATCTAATGTTTTGCATACATAGGACTTTTCGAATGCCTTTTTAAAAATATGGCTGTAATTTTTCGAGTGCAAATTTAACATGATTACGTATATATATATATATATATATATATATATATATATATATATATATATATATATATATATATATATATATATATATATATAGATCTTATATTTGTATATGTATATATATATATATATATATATATATATATATATTTGAAATCTTTATTTTCCCAAAACCTCATTCATTTATTCATACATTCAGGCAAAAGAGACCCAATCTGCCTCGCACTGAAGATAGCCCCAACTCAATATTTCTCGACTTCCTGCATATGAAAATTTGAATGATAATTCTTAGCTTCCGGTTATATATTCGAGAGGGCCAAAACCTGTGCCTCCCGGGGAGGGGTGGGGGGTTGAGGAAGGGGAGAAGAGCGTATGGAGAAAATATTATTTCCCTCGGTTTGTCTGTTCATTTATTTATTTATCCAGGAGAAATATTTGGCGTGGTCTCGCCTTCGGTATTTTGGTAACTTGGTGAATTGATCTGAAATTGTTTCGGCTTGGTTTGGGAATGGATTTCATTTTTTGGGAGGTGCGAAATTTCAAGACTACACACTCTCTCTCTCTCTCTCTCTCTCTCTCTCTCTCTCTCTCTCTCTCTATATATATATATATATATATATATATATATATATATATAATTTATATACACAAATAAAAATCTGGATATACACTGTTTTTATCACAAATAAAAATTTTACTAGCTTGTTCACTTTTACTAGGCAAGTGGTGCGCTGTTAGACTACTGTTTATCAGTCCACCCTTCTGTAAATAAGCATCAGTATCTCACAGTATCAAGAAAAAAAGATGTGGGGCTAGCAACTTCATCCCTAAAAGAGACTTGCTCAGAAACTAGAAGGCTGTCCCATTCTGGTGTTACCCCCTTTCAAATGTTAAAAATGCGCCATCTCCGTTTAACGCTTTATTTACCTGAAACTAATTAGTCATCTCCTGGGCTTTGATGCTTGCATACCAAGGGACGTTATTTCCCCAACCCCCTCTCTCTCTCTAACTTAAACCCCCTCGGATCGAGACAGTCCAACAAGCGTACTTTAATATACCCAGCCATAACGGGCACCGTCACATTCGGATGGAGGCCACATGCGGACTACATTACGCTGTCGACCTGGCCATTTCTCTCCCCCATAAGGCCCATATCCCCTGACTTTATCGCTAATTAAAGCCTTTATGAGATGGCATCTGTTAGCGTTATCTTGTGGGAAGATTTTCCCCTCGTCTCGTTGACGATGGCCGTTAGGACCACCCTTACTTTGGTTTGATGCGAACTGAAGACCTTACGGATGGCTCCGGATGACCCCGGATGGCACTGTCTTCGAGTGAGGCGCTGTCTCCGATGAAGTCCACGGTAGTCACATATGTGTCAATTTTATGTTCGTTTATGTTTGACCGTCAGATTAATGGACGCTGCGTATGCCACTCTATTAAGGGAAAAGAACGTGCTACGAAAGAAGTCCATGTTGTTCACGTGACGGTCAATTTCACGTTCGTTGGCTGTGCTGCCGTTGATCTAATGGGTGGCTCCGAGGGCTCCGCCTTCACGGAGGCCCCCGTGGTCTTCGGAGGAATTCCTCGTTGTTCCCCTCCATTTAGAGTTCCCGAGACTTAAGTACATCTTGTCAGTTGCGATTTAAGGCTTCACGGTTTAAGATGATAAGAACATTTGCTTGTGGCATCAGGAAACCGGAAGTGACGAATTTAGATCGAGTTTCCCGGGAATGCGCTTCAACTCTGTCTGTATGTCCCTCCCCATTAATAAGAAGATTACCTCTCTCTCTCTCTCTCTCTCTCTCTCTCTCTCTCTCTCTCTCTCTCTCTCTCTCTCTCTCTCTCCCCATTACATTTCAAATTTAAAAATGATTTCACGTCTCCCTCGAGCCCACCTGGCCGCCATGAGTCAGTACGATCTGCCCTATTCCCTGAAGCCTTTATTACAATAATAATAATAATAATAATAATAATAATAATAATAATAATAATATTATTATTAATATTATTATTATTTAATAATAATGATATTATTATTTAATAATGATACTAATAATAATAATATTATTATTATTATTATTATTATTATTATTATTATTATTATTATTATTAACTTCCAAGCACATCAAGTTTTTCTTGCATACTTGGCACATGCACTGCATTTATCTTCTGATCGCAACTTAACCGTTACTGATTATATCAGCGCCTTTTTAAACGTTTCCAAGTTTCTCTGGATTATAAAATGCCTGCGTTGTAGCACGTATTCTCCCAAATGACAGTATGCTCGTGCAGCGCTGATTTTCTGTTAAATTTCATTTTTTTATGGACTACATTATTACTCTATGGAGTAGCTTTCAACCCTTATGGTCTTTGGTAAACCCTACACAGTATGTAGCCCCTGAAAAAAACTTGTATTTGTTGCTGGATTACAACGTAGCTTTACAGGCTTCTTTTTCTGGATTATGACATAAGTAACTGCGTAACGTTTACTCTTAGACACTTACCAGGCACATAGAAACTTTTCCTCTTGCTGGATTAGTACATCGCTCTAGAGATTATTTTTTACGTTTACAGATTATCTCTCAGCATTTCTGGATTATGACATCTCGGCACAACACATTTCCCATAAAAAACGTCGTTTTACAGATTACCTCAATTTTCCGGATTATGACACCTCTAATTATTATTATTATTATTATTATTATTATTATTATTATTATTATTATTTCAGTAGATGAAACCTATTCACATGGAACAAGCACACCAACAGGGCCATTGGCTTGAAATTCAAACTTCCGGAGATGGTTTCAACCTCCCATTGCAGACCCCACACTGCAGCAGTGACTGATCATGATACAAAGCCAGTGATTTTTCATCGCCCTGGGGAAGACGTGAACCTGCGACATCTGAGTGGCATGCCACGACACTAACCACTAGACCAGCGGACCAGAAAACGTCGCTTTACAGACTATGACATCTCTACTAGGCCAATTTTCTCACGAAAAAAAAAGGTCGCTTTAAAGATTAACTCTCAAGGATTATGACATCCCAGCGTAGCATGTTTTCTCTCCGACGCCAGTGCGCACGCGCGGCGTCGTTCATCTCCTAATGGATCGGGACGTCCCCTTTCCGAGAGGCATTTAAACCGTTTCCCTTATTTACATGTAATGAAAGCTATTCGTCTCTCTGTTCAACAGCTGTCGCTGTCAGTGTCAGTTTTGTCCTAATGGAAGGAGAGAAGGAGGAGAAGGAAGGAGAGGTAAATGGAAGAGAGGAAAAGAGTGAGGGAGAAAATGTGTATAATGAGAAGTGAAAGAAAAGGGAGGGAGGGAAGAAAGAAGAAGGGTAATTGACAAGGGAAAAGACTGATGAGGAAAAGGTGTGTCATGATAAGCAGGGAGAGAAGGAAAAGGAGAATAGTAGAAAAAGAGAAAAAAAAATAATGAAAGATGGAGTAAGATAATTGCTGGAGAAGATGCAAATAGGAGAAGTGAAAGAAGAATAGAGAAGACAGAAGGGAGGAAATGAAGGAGGAAAATATTGATGGAGAAATGGAGTGTCAGAGAAAAGAACGAATACAATGGAGGGTTTAAGCGGAAAAGACTGAGGGACAAAATGTGTCATGGGAAACCAGAGGACGAGGGAAAGCCACCAGACCAGTGACCAAACCAGAGCTAAGAGACCACAGACCTAAAAATTAGTGTTCAGAGATCAGATTCCAAATATAACCCAGACTTCACTGACCAAAATTTTCCTAAAAAAGCATAATCCTTAAAAATTTTGTTGTCAATCAGTGCCTTCAATCTGCCCCTTAGGAGACCAAATCAAAGACCACAGACCAATTTAGAGATCAAACCAGAGGTAAAAGATCAAAATTTACACCAAAGAACACAGGCCTTCCGTTCTCGTTACTTTAGTCAGGTTCTTAAATTCTGCCTCTAACAGACCAAACCAGAGCAAAGAGACCAAACTGGAGACCAAACCAGAGCCAAGAAACCAAATTGGAGACCAAACAGAAGACCAAATTGGAGGCCACAACAGAAAGAGCCAAACTGCAGACCAAAAATCAAATTGGAGACCAAACCAGAGTCAAGAAACCAAATTGGAGGCCACACCAGAGCCAAGAGACCAAACTGGAGACCAAACCAGAGCCAAGAAACCAAATTGGAGACCAAGTCAGAGCCAAGAGACCAAGCTGGAGACCAAACCAGAGCCAAGAGACCAAATTGGAGGCCAAACCAGAGGCAAGAGACCAAAGTTGAAACAAAACCAGAGCCAAGAAACCAGTTGAAGACCAAACCAGAGTCAAGAGGCCAAATTGGAGACCAAACCAGAGTCATGAGACCAAATTGGAGAACAAACCAGAGCCAAAAGACAAAATTGGAGACCAAACCAGAGCTAAGAGACCAAACCAGAGCCAAGAAACCAACTGGAGACCAAACCAAAATCAAGAGACCAAATTGGAGACAAAACCAGAGTCAAGAGGCCAAATTGGAGACAAAACCAGAGTCAAGAGGCCAAAGTGGAGAACAAACCAATGCCAAGACACAAAACTGGAGACCAAACCAGAGTCAAGAAACCAACTGAAGACCAAACCAGATTCAAGAGACCAAATTGGAGACCAAACCAGAGTCAAGAGACCAAATTGGAGACCACACCAAACCCAAGACACCAAATTGGAGACCAAACCAGAATCAGGACACCAACTGAAGACCAAACCAGAGTCAAGAGACCAAATTGGAGATAAAACCAGTCAAGAGACCAAATTGGAGACCAAACCAGAGTCAAGAGACCAAATTGGAGATAAAACCAGTCAAGAGACCAAATTGGAGACCAAACCAGAGCCAAGAGACCAAATTGGAGACCAAACCAGAGCCAAGAAACCAACTGAAGACCAAACCTGAGTCAAGAGACCAAATTTGACACCAAACCAGAGTCAAGAGTCCAAATTGGAGACAAAACCAGAATCAAGAGGCCAAATTCGACACCAAACCAAAAACAAGACACCAAATTGGAGACCAACCAGAGCCAAGAAACCAACTGAAAACCAAACCAGAGTCGACAGACCAAATTGGAGACCAAACCAGAGTCAAGAGACCATATTGGAGACCAAACCAGAGTCAAGAGACCAAATTGAGACCAAACCAGAGCCAAGGGACCAAATTTTACATCGGCGAACATTTGCCTAACGCTCTTTTGCATTATTCAGGTTCTTCACCCCTGGCTCTTTTAAGAGACCAGAGAGAGACCAGTTAGGTATGCGTAAGGGAGACCCCCTGCAGATTTCGTAGACAAGGACCACTGGGCATCCCACGGAATACCCTCCGGGGGGTCAATACCCACGATGGTCGTTGCACGTCTTTGCTACTGTGGGATCCCCTATCTCTCTCTCTCTCTCTCTCTCTCTCTCTCTCTCTCTCTCTCTCTCTCTCTTTTATCCATTTTTCTTTCTCTTGTTGCTTGCTGTCTCCATCTTTCCATCTTCAGTCTTCCATTTCTTTATTCTGTCCCGTCTCCTCATTTTAGCATCTGTCCACCCATTCTGTATACTATCCACTTTTATACACCTGCTCTCTCTCTCTCTCTCTCTCTCTCTCTCTCTCTCTCTCTCTCTCTCTCTCTCTCTCTCTCTCTCATTATGACATTTTATTCTCCTTAGTCACTAGTCTGTATCTCCTTCCCTACTTGCTCTCATCACCCAAAAAATATACATAAATCAAGCAAAAGCTATATCATTCAGTCCCATTTTTCTCTTATTTTATCCATTATTCACCTCTTCTTTTCCCTATCCATCTTTTCTATAACTCTCTCTCTCTCTCTCTCTCAAACCCCTCGAAAAAGGGTATTAAATAATAAAGCAAAAAACTGTGGGTGAAGTATTTCCCTGTGTATAATTCTGGGTCATCATAAGTAATGGTAGTAATTTAGTCTCACTTTTTTATTGTTTATGAAATAGGTCGGATGTTTTTGACTATCAATTTAGTGGGCAAGGTCTTCATAACCTTGTTTTGCTTGGTGGAAAATTTATACTTTATCGCATGCGTCAGTTTTGTTTTACTTTATATATTCTTATATATATATATATATATATATATATATATATATATATATATATATATATATATATATATATATATGTATATATATATATATATATAAATATATATATACAATATATACATATACACTGTATATATATAGATATACATAAATGTATATATATACATATATGTAATTTGTATGTATATGTATAAAGGAAGAAAAGTCAGTAAATAGAAAAATATACGCACATCGGTAATTTCATTATTGGTACTATTCAAAATGAAGATACATTACAATAAAATACTTTGCCATGAAGTTTATATGAATATATATATATATATATATATATATATATATATATATATATATATATATATATATATATATATATATATACATATACCGTCTTCAGTAAACTTCATGGCAAAGTGTTTTATAGCAATGTACATTCATTTTGAATAATGCCAATAATGGAAGTACCGATGTGCGAATATTTGTTTATTTATTGACTTTTCTTCTTTTACAAAGCAAGTTTACATATAAAATATTGCCCACGTGTACCGGAGACCCTTAAAATGCATCTGTGGCTTTATTAAAATACATAGATTTTGATGTGTCCATATTTTAGCGATCTTTCAAAGACGCAGTTATAAAGGTCTTCCCTGTTGAAGGAACATTTAATTTTAAGG
This sequence comes from Macrobrachium rosenbergii, assembly GCF_040412425.1. Classification (NCBI taxonomy): domain Eukaryota; kingdom Metazoa; phylum Arthropoda; class Malacostraca; order Decapoda; family Palaemonidae; genus Macrobrachium; species Macrobrachium rosenbergii. The sequence goes on along the minus strand of NC_089794.1, from coordinate 13,045,359 downwards.
GAGAATAATTTTTTTCAAAATGAACCAATCAATTAAATAAGCAATGGTCACAAACTCAAGATCTGATCATTTCATATATATATTATATATATATATATATATATATATATATATATATATATATATATATATATATATATATATATATATATATTTATTATAATTATTATCATTATGCCTTGAAATTTCGCTCGTAAATGTCAGTTCCAAAATGTTATCTTCAGTGCGTCGTAGAAAATTTATAGCGTGTGCTCGCGCGTGTGTGTGCGCGTGTGCTTATTATTTTACACTCCCCCTTGGCTTTTAATAGCCAACGCAGATTGCAATAAAGCACGGGTCATGGCGAGAGACCATCTCTCTCTCTCTCTCTCTCTCTCTCTCTCTCTCTCTCTCTCTCTCTCTCTCTCTCCTGTAGCTATCAGATAAGGACTTTTTGCCCGATAATCATATATTATCCCTTTTTTGTGCCACTATAACTGCTAATATTATTACTGTTTATGGCAATAATAATAATAATAATAATAATAATAATAATAATAATAATAATAATAATAAGAAGAATAATAATAATAATAATAATAATAATAAGAAGAAGAAGAAGAAGAAGAAGAAGAAATGATAATTTAAAATTGGGACTAAAATGACACAACAACAAAGATAAAATCAGTACCAGCAACTTCTATACTTTTACAACAATGATTAGAAAACATGAAACGAAAGATGTGATTGGCGTTTTACGTGTGAGTGATTTCGACGTTTACTGATGAGACTTCCGCAAAAGTAAATGACGCGGTTTAATCTGCGTCAGTTTTTCCCGGTGGGGTTTCAGTCATAAAATGGACCTGTTTTATATATACACATATATATATATATATATATATATATATATATATATATATATATATATATATATATATATATATATACAAATTAGGAGTCTTATTGCACATTTGCCATATTGCTGGTCGTCCAATGAGTGACGTTTGGCAACCCTGTGTCTGGTTTATTCTCGAGTTGGTGACCGCCTTCGAGTTTCTGAAAATTTGAAGGTGTTTATATATATATATATATATATATATATATATATATATATATATATATATATATATATATAAATATATTATATATATATATAATATTATATATCTTATAATAAACATCAACCTAAATCTTCAGATTTTCAATACCAGCCATGAGATTAACACAGGAACACAAAACTCAATTGTAGTAAAAACCAAACACATTGTTATCAGCTCAATTTAACATCCCAAGGGTGCAAAGTCGAAATATCATTGGTACTGAACATTATTAAACCAAATAAGCTTTATATTAATTTTGCTAATATATTATATTATCTATTAATGTATACACACACAGTTCGAAAAAACACATATCACACACAAACACACACACACACACACATATATATATATATATATATATATATATATATATATATATATATATATATATATATATATATATATAAAAGATCACCAACTCGACAGTAAACCAAACACAGTGTTATCCATACAAACGTATTTAAATGATATGTAGATACTATTCCAACACCCAGCAAAGCCAGTAAAGAAAATAAAAAGAAAAGAAAGGCACCGGGACTTGGACACCCTTGCAGGAGCGAGTGAAAGCATCCGAGACTGAGAAAGGTCAGCACTGAATCGCCAGCGTCGGAATAAAAAGTCTCTTGTGAATCAAATATGAACTTTGTCGTCCTGCGGATACGGGAGCTAAAATAACAGCTGATTTGATCAATAACCATTACCGCAATACACGTATCGCTCTCATTCCGGGAAACTGCTGTGTACGTTTAGGAGCCTGTTGGGTTTTGTTCCGTGTGTGTGTGTATACATGATACGCACACGCGCGTGCACACACACGCACACAAAAGGAGTCTCGCCTTCGATCAGGAAACTTTATAACGAAGGAACATCTCAATTGGTTTCATCAATCTCTCTAGATATCGGGAGAATTCACTCAAAAAAAGAAACTGAAGAAGTTTAGAAATAATTATTATTTACTGAAAAGTTTTCTCTATTTTTTCTTTTTTGTTTCAGGAACCTGGAAAGACTGGGCAAAGGTAGTTTATTTTCTGAAGAATAATGAAATTCCGTATGTGGTGAGCGAGGATTTCCTAATTCGGGTTTTTAAGATTAGACAACGTGAATGTGGAATGCTTTAGATATATCCTTATATAGAAAGCTTTCCCTTATGGTCACATGACCGTTCTTATGCCGCAAACCTCCGCCAAGGCTGACAGTCCCTCCCACCCTTCTCCATCCCCCTAAAAAGTTCCAATACCCAAACCTGGATTTGCATTCCTCCCAAAATCGTATCACTTGTTGCTAATTAAAAGACCCACCTCTTGTCAAATTTTCGTCCAAATCCACATGTAACTTTTTTGTTTAGCCCAGCTAACAAAAAGACTAACAAGCAAAGAAACAAGCAAACTAATACAAAAATGAAACCGGACTCGAAAATCCTTCCATGGTCTGCATTCAGCACAATATATCACTGGCGATCATTATGAATATATAAGTACAGTGTTTTACATAATAATGAGACCATTCCTATTTGGTCATTATAGATACAATGAGAGTTTTGACGGCCGTTCCTTTTAGATACACAATGAAGGTTTTTTGTTGGCAGGCATTATACCGTTACATTTTAGTTTCGTGTTTATTTTTGAACAACCGTAATGATGTCAACCGACATTTTTGTCATTCATTGTGTGTTCATTATAAATGTTCTTTAGTTAACACTTTTAACATTAGTTAACACTGTTGGTACCATGAAGGTAGTTAGTCATATGTAATCATTGTACAGATCTCTCTTTTGTTTTAACATACATAAAATCAACTGTGGCGTTTTAATTAACAATCATAAAAAAGGCCACAATGATTAATCTTTGATGCTGATCTGTTATGTTAATGGTCTCATAGAGGTTGCTTAATGGATGCCCCACTAATGACTCCCGAACGTTTATTCCACGCAGGGATTAATGGGATGGTCGCAATAAATTTCTTTGTCAGATTTGTTACGTTGTTTTGTCAAACGGACACCACAGCATCAGTCGCTGTCGGGCTATTACGTGGAAATATTGAGCTAATGGGCATGTTTGGAATTATATTATTATTATTATTATTATTATTATTATTATTATTATTATTATTATTATTGTGGCCTATTTCTTTGTCTTCATTAAGGGAGATGAGTAACTTGATCATGGGGGGTGAATACTGAAGCAATGAAGTTGAAGAAGTTGGACAGCTAAGTGGGGAGACACCATATGATTCAAATTAAACATAGAAGGCAGATATCAAAGCAGCTGTGCCAAATTAATAATACAAGATAAACTGTAGGGGAACCCCCAATTCCCTACAAGGTCCACATCTGTCCTACGGGAACCCCCTATTCCCTACAAGTTCCACATCTGTCATAAGTTTTGATGAAAAAAATATGTTTAGGGGTGTCCAGTAGGCCTACCGATACTCAAACTTTGAGTTTTGCTGTGGTTCACATTTGCTCCCCATAATTCTCCTGTGCACGAATTTCAACTAAATCCATTAAGAGAATCCCCAACTTCAAGACTTTAATAAGAGTAGTATCATCTGCATAAGCACTGGGAGTGTTTTCTGGGCCAACTCATAATTGTGCAACATAATAAAAACAGAAGTAGACCAAGAATGCTAACCTGAGGAACACCAGAGATGACAGTCTTGTAGTCAATATAATGTTCATCAATAATTACTCTCTGCAGTCTGAGTTATAAGTTCAGTAATGATACAAACAATGTTTTCCCAAATCCCAGCTGTATGAGTCTGGCATTTAGAGGCTAAGAGGCTGTACACTGGAGTACAGACTAATCAGAATTTCATGACCAGAATCTATGAATTTCTGTACAACACTGGAGGAAGAGCATCACAAGCATCTAAGCCCTTGCGAAGCTAAACTGTAGACTAGGAGACAGATGGTCGGTAACTTGAGATAATCCTGGAGCTACAGAAATTGGCAGGTAACAACCGCCAAGTCACTGGATACCACTCCCACATTAAGCAAATGGATAAAATTGCTAAAGTAACCCTTAATACATGCATAAAAGCACTGAGGTAAGAGAAATCCTAACATTTATTTATGGGACTGATGGCATCACGTTATTGAGAGCATTATTGGCTAAGAGTTCCGTTACTTACCCTTAACATCTTTGCACGGTAACATATAATACAATATATGTACAAAAATACCGAGAAAATGGAAGGCCTGGAATTCTCTAATGGGGCTAATGGAAAAATAATGGGTATAACGGTAATGGGTTACTCACATGGTGGCTGGCTTAACATTTCAGCCTTATTAGGCATGGTTAGTGGTGGCATGGTAGGTATGTATGTATGTATGTATGTATGCATATATGTATGTATGTATGCATGTATGTATGTGTATGTACGTATGTAATGTAAGGTGTTTATGCAATTATGAATGATTTATTAAAGTAGTTATGAGACTACTTTTTATGAGAAAATAAGTTTGTTTATTCAATTAATAATTGGGTTTATTACCATTACGCTGTAATGCATTGCAAATATATTTTAATTGGCTGAAATAATTTATTAAGAAAATCTGAAAAAGATAAAGGTGAGCGAGAAACACTAAAGATTAATTCAATAATCTGAATACAAATATATATACATATATATATATATATATATATATATATATATATATATATATATAATATATATATATATATATATATATATATACATATATATATATATATATATATATATATATATATATATATATATATATATATATATATATATATATATATATATATGAATATATATATAAAAAGAACAAAAATATATAAAAAAAAGAACAAAAATAGCAATAGCAATATATATTTAATAAAAAAAAATAAATCGCAGAAACATAATATATACAATCTATTTCCAAATAATCCAGTGAATAAAGAAGCACATAAAATAGACGACAAATGAAGGAAAACCAGCGTAGTTTGTCGCAGTCTCAATAAATTCCAGAGAAGCGAACAACATGTACTCTCCTTCGGTAAGACAAGTCCTCAGGAATCCTCTAAAAGGTGAATCGAGTCTCGACCAGAGAATCCCTTTAGTCGAGTCCTTGTAAGGGAAACGCCGCTGAGGAAGGGAGCAGGAAGGTGGAAGAAAGGTGGGAATAAAGGTTAAAGGAGGAAAGGGATAAATAGGAGAGAATGAAGAGAGTAGGAGCCGAGAAAGACACGAATAGGGAGTAAGAATAAGGGAGGGAATAAAGGTTAAAGGAGGAAAGAAATAAATAAGCGAGAATAAGGAGTATGGGGCTGAGAAAGAAAAGAATAGGGAGTAGGAATACGGGAGGGAATAAAGATTAAAGGAGGAAGGAAGTGAACAAGAGAGAATAAAGACAGCAGGAGGCCGAGAAAGAAATGAATAGGGAGTAAGAATAAGGGAGGGAATAAACTTAAAGGAGAAAAGAAATAAATAGGAGAGAATAAGGAAAGCAGGGGCTGAGAAAGAAAGGATTGGAGAGTAGGAAAAAAGGAGGGTATAAAGGTTGAAGGAGGGAAGGAATAAATAGGAGAAAATAAGGACGTTATAAGGCCCAGAATGAAAAGAATATGGTGTAGGAATAATGGAGGGAATAAAAGATAAAGGAAGAAGAGAATACACAGAAAGAATAAGGAGAGCAGGAGGACAAGAAAAAAAAGAATACACAGTAGGAATAAGAGAGGGAATAAAGGTTAAAGGAGGAAGGAAATAAACAGGAGAGAATAAGGAGTAGGGGGCCGAGATAGAAAAGAATAGGGAATAGTAATAAGGGAAGGAATAAAAGTTAAAGAAGGAAGGAAATAAATAAGAAAGAGTAGGGAGAGTAGGGACTGACAAAGGAAGGAACAGGGAGTAGGAGGAATAAAGAGGAATATGGTGAAGGGTGGAAAGCAGATAGGGGAACGAGGAAAGAAATAAATGAATGACTAAGAAGATATTAGGGAATAACAATAGTAACAGCAAAAACAGGAAAGGAGTAAATCAGAAGACACAATGAAGAAGAAAGGAATAAGGATTATAAAAAGGTTACCGATCATAAAGCTAAAAAAGGAAACGAACAGACAGGAAGGAATAAGGAGTGATTGAAAGGAATCAGCAAAGAAAGAAAGGAGTCTTTAGGAGGGATTAGGGAGAGTGGGAACGGAATAGAAGGCTTAGATAACGTAAATAAAATAAAATAAATTCGAAAAAGGGCGATAAACCACATCATAAATTTATAAGGCCAGGAAATGAGAGAGAGAGAGAGAGAGAGAGAGAGAGAGAGAGAGAGAGAGATTACCATCCAAGGTGAAGTCAAAATGCCCGAACTAAATTCATGTTGGGAGTAACTTATAGATACTAACCATTTCTAATTAGGCTATCAGCTAAATTAAGCAACTAGCTTTTGGGATAGCCGCTGTATGCCCTCTTCTCTCTCTCTCTCTCTCTCTCTCTCTCTCTCTCTCTCTCTCTCTCTCTCTCTCTCTCTCTCCTTTTCTAGCCAAAGGACACGCCCTTTGCTCAAAGGACCTCATAGGAGGAAAAGATCCTTCGTTCCCTCGTCCGCGGCACCTACAGCAATCCTTATTTGTCTGGCCTGTTTGCTGAGTAACTTTGCTTATTGTGGCTTTTGCAATTTTTAAAATTTTCTTTGTTGTTCTATTTGTTTTTTTAATTCAATTTTTGAATATTTCAGAGTCACATTGGTAGATAAAACAAGAATGATATAGGATAAAAATATTATTATTATTATATGTCAAGTTATAAGACATACAATTCGCAGCCAGATCATGAATGAAGGACTGCGGTTCATTGATAAGAAAAAATAAAATTACAACAAGCGTAGAGCCTCGTTCATTCATAATATGAATGGAGTATACTTAAGAGATGTCTCCACCCTAAACAAGGCAACAAAAGCGGGGCAAGTTGTTGCGCAAGACATATTACTCATGCTTTATTTGAACCCTGTTTGTCTTTTTTTTTTTTTTTTTTTTTTTACTGTCGATGTTGATTTTATTGCATGAATGAATTTTCTTTCTCACTTCTGTCTGAGGCAAAATTAATTCTAGTAACTCTTCCTGACTTATGGGACGACACTCTTACTTGTAATTGTATTTATGTGTGTGTATATATTATATGTTGTATATAACATGTATGTATAAATATACAGTATATATATACACATACATATATATAATATATATATACAGTATATATATACACATATATATACTGCAATATTTATTTACATATTCAAGTTTACATTTTAGCACAATCCCAAGACGACAGATCATGGGTTCGATCCCCAAGCGAGTCGGAATGCTTTGGGAAAGTTCCGTTGAATAATAATGGACCTCTGTTGACTCAATTAATAATTAATCTACCTGGTAATTAGTCGGATGTGATGGGTCACAAGAAGGTCCTAGAGACGGTAACCTGGGCCCAGAAAATTTCTGGAGTCACCCATACGTGAAAAAGGGAGAAAAAAAAACGAATTAAATTGCGCATTCCATTCTTGCATTCCACTTCTCCCATCTCCATTCCATGTAAATGCAAAGCGTGATTTGAGAAGTCAAGTAACGGCGAATTCTCGACACTACTTTCGCAAAGGGCCGATGGTAACGTTCGAGAATATTCCCTTAACAGGAACAAGGGTCTTGATAGCTCGAGAATGTGTCCTGAGCGGAGGTATCTCTTGGGGACATTTTTATAGGAAGAAAAATTCGCATTTCGCTTTTTAATTTCACGAGAGCGGATGCCTTTGACGGGGAATGGCTTTCATGATAAGGGTCTCCTGTTCTTTGATAAAAACGAGGAGGAAGAGAGAGAGAGAGAGAGAGAGAGAGAGAGAGAGAGAGAGAGAGAGAGAGAGAGAATCCCTCTTTAAGTACAATTTTTTTTTATACCGGTAAAGACTGAGGCTACATCTCTTAAAACCTGGAATATCGAGAGACCGAACTTCACGGAAGACCAAATTTCCATATCAGAATTCTATGAAAGTTCCAAAGTACAAAGACGCAAAGCTCTGAGCATGATTTGGATATGCTGACACCAAATTCTGCTGGAGATCAATCCTAAAAAAAAGACCAATTTATATGTAGAGTTAAAATTCATTAAAACACCGAGATTGAAAGGAGTTCCAAAAAAACAGTTTTGTAAAACATCAAATCAAGAGACCAAAATCGTTAATATATCGATGATTCATGGAGACCACATTCCTAAAAACCAAAGATGTTTGAAGACTACGTCAACCATCTAAACACGCAAAAGATCAAGGATATCGTGAGACCAATCTCATAAAAGAGAGAGACATACCGGGAGACCTATTCGACAGACCAGAGTCGATATAGGACAGAAGATATGAGACCAAACTCATAAATACTAATATATAAAGACCAAATCAAGAGATTAAACTCACTAACAGACCGAAGATATATGAAGACCAAATGAAGAGACGAAATCTAGAACAACCAATTTTACCTTGTGGCAAAAAAAAAAAAAAAAAAAAAAAACTTTCAAACAAATATCTGAGGACCGAATCAAACGACCACTCATAAAGACCAAAAATAGCTATAGATCAAGCTCACATAAAGACCAAAATATCGGAAGTCCAGACCAAGAGACCAACCTCACCAAAAGACCTAAAATAGCCAGGATTTTGAAACTCCAAATACACCAAGTTTCGTAACAAGATATGGCCAAACCAACGAGAATTGAAATAGGGTTACGAAGAGCCCTTTTCAGTAACTGATGGTACAGAGCTCGAAATACCCTTGGTCATGCCCACAGCATACCCACATGTTAGGGGAAGGAACGCTCTGAATGAGGGTAGGGGTATGGGTTACACATCTTCCCAGGGGCGTAGCTACCACACTCGGGAGAGGTGATGTGAAGGGTAGATTGTGATGCTCTGAGATTTTGAAAGATTTTTAATAATGTTGATGGAAATGGAAAAATTTATTTTATCGTCGTCAGGAAACTTTGCAACAGCTGCAAATAATAACAGAAATAATGTCACAAACCATTTTCAATAACAACAATATTAATAATCTTCATCTATTCAAAAAATTGGTTCAGCTACGAATGCTATTGCAATGCCGACGTAGATCTATCATAATTATGAAACTTATTAGGTGAATAATTTCAAAAACAAAAATATTTTCGCATATAATCATGAAACTGTCCATCATGTGTAAATAATAATAATAATAATAATAATAATAATAATAATAATAATAATAATAATAATAATAATAATAATAGTCTCTCTAAGGATAATCTAAATTCTATCCCATGAAATACAGGAACGAAATGTAAACAAAAATAAACATAAAAATAAAGAGGAAAATTGTCTCCATTGATGGCTTGTGGCGAGACAGAAAGAAAGAATCTTTGCATGGAATACTGGAAAGTTTGTGTGGGTTTCTTTTGCGTGCACGCGCTCGTGAGCGTGTATTGTGTGTGCGCGTGCGGATATATATTTTTTTTAATGCTGCAACGATTCGAATGGCCAGAGAGATCTTTTCTATTTTCGGTCTCTATGGAAATGTGTGGTGATATTTAAAAAAAAAATTTTCAAAAGGGTATATACCCTCCATGTTCAGATTTTCGTTATTGTTATCATTATTATTTTAACTTGCTTTTATTACTTTTGTAATCTTATATCTGTATTGTTATCTGTGGTACCATATTATTATTAAACGAGCTTGATGGCGCACGCTACACTGTGTTGGAACCCGGCGCTGCCTTTCATGTCTCCCCTACCCTCCTGATCCCCTACCTACCCCGCCCCCACCCGGGGCGGACAAACAGGTTTGCAGGAGGAAGGTGGATGCGTCATGTCTCCCCTACCCTCCCGATCCCCTACCTACTACGCCCTACCCGGGGCGGACAAACAGGTTTGCAGGAGGAGGGTGGATATGTCATGTCTCCCCTACTCTCCCGATCCCCTACCTACCACGCCCCACCCAGGGCGGACAAACAGGTTTGCAGGAGGAGGGTGGATGCGTCATGTCTCCCCTACCCTTCCGATCCTCTACCTACCGCCCTACAGGGCGGACAAACCATGTCATGTCTCACCTACTCTGCCCACCCAGGGCGGACAAACAGGTTTGCAGGAGGAGGGTGGATGCGTCATGTCTCCCCTACCCTCCCGATCCTCTACCTACCACGCCCTACCCGGGGCGGACAAACGGGTTTGCAGGAGGAGGGTGGATATGTTTTGCATCTCCTACCCTCCCGATCCCCAATCTACCCTGCCCCCACCTGGGGCAACAAATAACACAGATCCACTCGGATTTTATTATTACAGAAGATTCTCATTTCTTTATAAATTTCTAAGAACATTTTTTACTCAGAAAAGAAACACAAAATACTCATTTGATATCTTTTGCAGCCAACACTTTTATTTTCTTCTATTAAAATCTATTTCATAAAATATTGTACTTAAATTATACAGTTCTCTTCTATGTATTTTACGTAAATATTTTGTCATTTTTTCCAGAACTTAGTTTGCAACCATATACATTTATGTTATTTTATCTATTTTTATGCTTTCTCTCTCACTTCCTTTCTTATATTCCAGATGTACACTTTGAATCTCTCTCTCTCTCTCTCTCTTATCATCATATTTCTTACTCTGAGTATCATTCCTATGATTCCCTCAATTTCTCCCTTTTATCGTCTTACTTATCTCCCTTTCTCCCTTGTGCTATACTGCATATTCCTCTCTCTCTCTCTCTCTCTCTTTATTGTTATAATCTTATCCAAATCATTCTCCCTCTCTTTTCCTCTTTAATTGTTATACTCTCTCTCTCTCTCTCTCTCTCTCTGCCAACGGTGGGATGGGTCTAAAAAGCCACGAAACAGGCGGGTGGTCGGTGTCCTTTAAGGAGATAATATGACCGTAACAACACTTAAACGATTTCTCCCTTCACAGACCTTCACCCCCTGGGTCTTCCCCCTCCCCCCAACCCTTCCCCTTTCCTTCCATAAGGAAAGGGGGGGGGGCGGTTGCTTCTTGGAGCGAGAAGAGAGTATACCAGATGTCCTTCAGAATGTAACATGATGACTAAGATTGGATGCGTAAGTGTATGAGCGTGCGTATGTATGTACAGTATGTGTGTGTATATGTATGTATGTATGTATGTATATATATATATATATATATATATATATATATATGTATGTATATATATGTATATGTATGTATATATATATATATATATATATATATATATATATATATATATATACATATAAGAAATTTATGTTCATACATTGCTTTATACCTTTATACCTATGTAATTGCGTACAAAGAGCATCTATATTCAAAATAAATTTCCCCCTCTCTCAAAATGCCCGTGGAAAAGTTGTCTGTACGTGAAATTCACCGTCCATTATTATTTCCTTCTCCAACATTAAGCCGTCTGCCCTAACAGGGGAAAGGCTCCCGAGGAAAAAAAAAAACTACCAGCTAATGCACTTTTAATCTGACGCTTATTTGTTATTTGAATATTAAAATTCAGGGATTTATTGCTACCAATTCTAAGTACCGCTGCTAAATATCTTTGTTAAAAAAAGAGCGATATTTTATCGCTCAAAATTTCCTGCGTTCTCTCATAATTTCTGATTTTTAATCTAAATGCAAAAGAGGGTTGTATTATTTGTTGAGGTGATTTTATCGTTTTTTATTTACAAAACTTTTATATATAATAAAATGAGACCAGACTTATAGGTTTCATTTAACTGAGAGGGAAGGTAAATAACTATATTGTTTATTAATATTGAAGCCATGTATTTGAGATACGCTGAAACGCAATTACTGTGTGTGTGTGAGAGAGAGAGAGAGAGAGAGAGAGAGAGAGAGAGAGAGAGAGAGAGAGAGAGAGAGAGAGAGAGAGAGAGAGAGAGAGAGAGATATTAAGTACTATCTTATATCCTGAAATCATGAAAATAAGTATGAGAACATCTATTCATATACATACATATAATATATATATATATATATATATATATATATATATATATATATATATATATATATATATATATATATATATATATATTATACAGAGAAAGAGACAGAAGAAATAATGAAAAGAGGTAGACAGAGATATTAATATGGATAGAGAGAAATTAAAGAATAGACAGAGATAGAGATACAATGATGCACAGGGAGAAAGAATAAAAGATAGAAAGGAAGAACGAACGATGACTGTCTAAACAAAAAAAATAGAGAGAGAGAGAGAGAGAGAGAGAGAGAGAGAGAGAGAGAGAGAGAGAGAGAGAGAGACCCCCACGCCTACAACAATAACACGGAGAGGCCGAGTTATTTTATCAAAAGAAAAATTCACCAGGTGTCACTATTTGTGCATTTGCTGAAAACCGGGGAAAGTGCAGTTTAATAATGGAACCGTACCATGACATATGGACTGTTGCAGGGTTGATGGGGGTTGGGAGGGGATGGGGGTGGCACCTGGCACTTCATTCTGACCCGTAGAGTGCCACAGTGCCACACTTTTTTCGAATTGTAGAGACATGGCATTTTTTCTTTATTTTTTCCAAAAATTTTCGATGGAAGATTTTCTTAAAATGTTTGTTAGTACATGATAGCATTTTGGCGGCAGTATTTGTACGTCAGTATATATGTAACAATGCTGACGCGACAGTATTTCTATGCCTTGGTTTGC
>NC_089794.1:13020102-13027602 GCF_040412425.1 Macrobrachium rosenbergii | reverse complement strand
GTCTTTACCCTTTCAGCAACAAAGAACAAGAAAAATGAAAATAGCTTTTTCTTTTCTTTTTATGTTTTCAGACTCCTGCCGTAGGTAAAGCCCGGTTGGTAAAACCTTCTCCTTCCTCCTGCGGTAGGTATACCTTGACATGCCCCTAAGGCCAATTCTCCCACTTCGACAAGTTGTAAACTTCTTGCGGTTTGTGGGTGACCATTACGTTTGGTATCCATGAGGAGTTTCCTTGTTAATACTTGAAAGTTAATACTGGCTAAGACTGCCTTCCACAGCGCGGATTATTAACTGTCTTTCTTGGGAATGTGACACAGTGTTAATAGTAGCTAAGACTGTCTTTCACAGAGAATTACTGGAGCGGGAATATTGGTTGCGAATACTCCTTATACAAGGGCTTACACAGTCAATACAATCCAAACCTGTTTTCCTTAGAGAGGCACTGGCGTGTGCATATTCTCTACGTCTGTCTTCCTCACTGAAGTACTTCAAAATGAACCGTGACTAAGTGGCCGTACAGAAGTACTAACTTATATATACTCACTTTGAGTTAGTTCCTAGGGAAATTGTTTGACGCTGACCACTGGCAGGCACTCAAATATGAACAGTAGCTATTCCGGGGTTTCTTCGACAAGCTCTGAAGAACACTCAAACGTAAAACCATCATCCACAATTGAGAACGCAGACTTATCATGAAAATATTAACCGGTAGGCAGTGGACATTAAGACAGACTGTGAGACCTTCATTATAGAAGCAACGTAGATTGGTCTCCCACTAAACTTGAACCTTATAACGAGACTTTTGCTTACCGTAGCCCTTTTAAGAGGGCATCCCATACAGCATGCCTTATGCGGAACAGTTTTTGGCAGCATCTCATCGACTTCCAGCTGCATTGGTTTCTGAGAGTCACTTATCTTCCATTCAATTTGGTGCCTTTTGATTCTGTAAGGTCTGGTCCGACGTTAACCCGCGTAACTGAAATGGATGTGAATGCAACCAGATGTCCAGCTGCAAGATCAAATGAAAAAGAATAAAAATGAATGTGAATAAAAGTGAAAAGAGTATGGCAGATCCCTCAACTCCTCTTTTTATTTTTTCTTGGTTTTATTCTGCTTCACAGTATCTGTTAACTAAGTACTATCATTCAGAAGGTCTTCTTCTCCTTCTTCTTCTTATTCGAGGAAGTACTCGAGTGTGAGTGAGCCTTGGCCGAGGGTCTCTCTCTTGAGGCCATTTTGCCATCAGATAGAGAAGGGTCTTTCTCGCGTCAGCTCCCCGAACTAAATGCGTCTAATTGCGAGAGATTTACGACGCTCGGATTTAAGAGCTTGATTATGAGCTCCTTTTTTTCGAGGCTTGTTATCTTATCTCTTTTTTTATTTCAGCGAGGGGGGATTTTGTTTGTCATTACGAGGCTAATCTTGATTCAATCAGGTAACCACACTGAGAGGCTGGCGGGTCGGTAAATATCGCTTTGGGGTGGGACGTTCCTCTTGAAATTGACTTGCTTGTTTAAAGTACAACGCAGAGTGGTAATAAAATGAAATATACTCCCAATTAGCTGGTGCTTAAGTCGGTCGGCTTTTTGGTAAACTCCTCGGCGGGAGAGGGACGGCCGTCCGAAACGACTCCGCCATTGTAGAGTTACAAAGTGGTCATCAGCCCCAAAAGGACGACCCCACAGAAGTTTTGAGGCCTCCGGTGTCATAAACATTCCCTTCCCCTGACAGCGGCGTCGCGATCTGGGTACTACGACACAGATCTCGACAATAACACACCACTTTTAGGTGGATTCAACTTACGGCGATACTGAAAGAAAAAACGGAGATTTAGGGAGGTCCTCTGTATAAATGAAGAGGGCTTTGGATACTACCACCACTAATAATACTCTGTTCTCAGACAACCATAAACAAACACAAATATACAGAGACAAAGTTTTGGTAGCTTCAATGTACGTCAATAGCATGAAAAAAAGATATACAGGGAGGTTCAACTCAAGGAACATTGAGAATTTTTCCGTGATCAACAAGATGAGAAAAATGATAACAACATCTCACAAAAGTAGAATTTACGTACAAAGGGATCAAAAAGACTAATACAGTAACGAGATTATAACTGAATTTACGGTCACTTGGCTTCAGATTTAAGTCACGCTGTTCATTTGTGAAACGGAAGTTTATCGTGTTTGTGGTTTGTAAAACATCACTTTTGTGGCTTATAAAACCTTACTAAAGGGTACTTTAACTCTTTCCGAATTATGCTCGCTTTGAGGTACTAAGAAAGGATGGATTTACTGTTTCTCGTCGCATAATAATAATAATAATAATAATAATAATAATAATAATAATATTTTTTGCAATAAAGCTCACGTGTAAATGCAATTTGATAATTTCGTTTACATATTCAGTCCGTCGGGTCAGATGTTTTTCGCCAGGAGGTTTATAATGCTAAACGTAAACTCAGGGCATATGGTTTTGCTATACGCAAAGATGTTTTCCATCATCGGCTTACCGAGTTACCGAACGGATCTTTAGACACACGTTAATACAGTTTCTATACGCAACGCTGTTTTCTGTCAACAGCCTACCGCTGCAGAATGCTACCACCTCAAGTTAATTCTACTTCTAACATGCATACCTCTTCCACACGCTTAAATATTTTTCGTCACCTGTTAAGACTACTGAACGCAGCTCCCGGAAGATGTTTCTGTAGTCTGTACTTCTGAAAGCTGCTTTCCGTTAGCTGTTTACAGCCCAGCCGAACGCAGCCTCCCAAGATTAATTCCCAATCATTTAGCCCCATTTGCGATGTATTCAGCAGGCCGTGTGGGCAAAGGGAGCCTTTTAAAGCCTGAAATTTATGGCTCAATAACCTTTACGTTATCAGTGTGGGTGTTGTTCGGACGAAGGCCTATTTAAAGAAATCTCTTTGCCCTCCGAGATGTGTTTACTGATTTAGGCATATAAGGGGATGCCAGTTCCTTCTTTTTTCTATTACATTTAAGGGATACGAGACTCAAATGGAAGGGGTTATTTTTCTTGTTGCTTTTTGTCAACCGGAGAATGGAGTGCGCTGTGATGTATTTTTATTGAGCCTGTTTGAATTCATGTTATATATGAGCGTCTGATACTGATTTGGAAATCTGTAGATGAGGAAAGGAGGGTGTTTTAGCAATAGTAATGATTTATACCTCCGATAATAGTAAAAATAATAATAATAATAAATCTTATCTTCAGCTTGGTGTCACGTAAAAACGAAAATTTCAAATACAAGATAATGATATGTGTTATATCCCTTGTTCTTAAGTGACAAAAACAGCAACTAACTGCTGAACATTCAATGAACAATACAAGAATTACAAAAAGAAAAACTCTTATAGCAATAACAGTTGTGACAACGCTATATACTTTCATATGTGTTGGGTACCAATACGGTATTTGGAAATTTTAGTCGGTAATTTCATTTCACTATAACAAAAGTGGTTTGTTGAAGAGTTGAATTTTCATTCTGTTAGTTTCAGTATGGGAAAATATTTCTCTCTCTTAATACGCTATTTTGGAAATTTGAGCCTGTAATTTCATTTCACTATGCCAGCTGTGGTTTGTTAATGAGCCAAATTTTCATTTTGTTTGTTTTGGTGACCCATACTTTCAGCATGGACAAATATTCATAATTTCTGTCTCTCTCTCTCTCTCTCTCTCTCTCTCTCTCTCTCTCTCTCTTTCTCTCTAGTTCTATTTCACTCTCTCTTTCTCCACGCACTTATTCGTCCTTTTCCCATTCAGCCTCATAAATCACCAGGGCTGGAAACCGCAGTGGCATTAAGAAGGTGTTTAAGAGAGATCGTCTTTTTGAGAAAGACCGCTAGACCGCGACCACACACTGCTCTTCCCCCACCACCCCTTCGTCATGCACTCCTACCTGTCCCCTACTTCTATAGGCGTTCTTTAAGGGACATAGGGCATAGCCACCCTACCCTTTTGGGTATATGCCCGTTCGATCACCTGCTTTTCTTTATTATTTTTAGTTTCGTGTCTTTCTTTTCTTGTCCTTATTCATGACTTCTTTTGGTTTCTCTTCATCTTGCATTATCTGTCATTTTACCCTCATCGTTTTCCTCGTCCTTATCATTCTTCTCGTCGTCGTCTTCTTCTTTTTTTTTTAACGTGCTTTTTCCCCATTTTTTGTATCTACTGTATTTTCTGAACTGTTCTTTCCTTTCTTCCTCTCTTCCATTCTATCGCTTATTTAAATAGCGCTTGATTATCAAGTAAGGGTGCCTGAAACCATGACTTGTCGAAGGGCACTGTTTCTAAGGGTTCCATATTGAATTCCCATATTGAGAAATACGACGTAATCTTCCATATGTCCAGAGGTAGGTCTTTCGTTTCGTTTTGGGATGGGAGTAGCTCCCAAAGGAAAAATAAGGAAAGACATAACCCTCTGGACTGGAAGACCCACGTGATGACTGGAGAGGAGTGGGCACTGGGTCACAATAAGACCTGAGCTAGATGTTGCTTAGGCATTACTGCCGCTGCAAGTTCATGAATTCAAAGTGTCAAGTCACGATGCAGTCATACGATTCCCACATCAAATAGATCACAAAAAAGAATAAATAAGTCGACTACAAGAAGAGAGAGAGAGAGAGAGAGAGAGAGAGAGAGAGATAAATAAATAACCATCCTCGCAACAACATGATTGCCCTGTATTTTATTGCATCGTCAGCATATCTTGGCGATAAAGAAAATGGGAGGACAGAAAATGGAAACCCATCAGGGGAAACTATTCTAATGTATTTGAATGTATTTTAACGTATGAATGCACTCTCCCTCAGAGTACAGTGGCGACGCCAAAAGACTTCGCCTCTTTAAGAGGACAGTAAGTGGTTATCTAAGAGGTACTTGGAGGTTACTTAAGTGGTCAGGGAACTTACCTGCTTTCTTTTTCTTTCTTTCTTTCTTTGTTTTCTGTTTCCATTTGGCTTTCAGCTGTTGTTTCGGAGTTAAAATATCCACTCAGATCGTATTTCGTATTTGACATGTTTCCTTTTTTTCACTTTCTTTACAGAGCAATTGTTACTGTTACTTCTACTGCATATACTAATAGTATTATTAGTAGTGGCAATAACACATTAATTTAATTTTGGGATTAACAGATAAAGAGTAAAAAGTTCGAAAAAAGAAAGATACGACGGTAATAATGCAACAGAAATACGAGAATAAAGTATGAAACGAAGAAAGCTGAATAACTGCATCACAGATGTCTCGAATACTTAGGGTAACAAAAGATTCATGATAAAGAAGAAAAAGAAATGATGAGTAAGAATGACGGTAAGAAAAAGAAGAAGAAATACATGTCTCACAATCACTTGCTCACTAATGTTACTCTCTCTCTCTCACACACGCACACACAATGTCCACACGTCTCTCACACGCACACTTAT
This sequence comes from Macrobrachium rosenbergii, assembly GCF_040412425.1. Classification (NCBI taxonomy): domain Eukaryota; kingdom Metazoa; phylum Arthropoda; class Malacostraca; order Decapoda; family Palaemonidae; genus Macrobrachium; species Macrobrachium rosenbergii. Next base: position 13,022,158 of record NC_089794.1, on the reverse strand, counting down.
TTCTCTCTTTCTCTCTCTCACTACTTCAAACTGCTGCAAGTAACTCCTCTCTCTCTCTCTCTCTCTCTCTCTCTCTCTCTCTCTCTCTCTCTCTCTCTCTCATACAACTTCGAACTGCTGCAAGTAACTCTCTCTCTCTCTCTCTCTCTCTCATACAACTTCGAACTGCTGCAAGTAACTTCTCTCTCTCTCTCTCTCTCTCTCTCTCTCTCTCTCTCTCTCTCGTACTACTTCGAACTGCTGCAAGTAACTCTCTATCTCTCTCTCTCTCTCTCTCTCTCTCTCTCGTACTACTTCCAAATGCTAATTCCTCTCTCTCTCTCTACTTCAAACTGCTGCAAATAACACCTCTCTTTCTCTCTCTCTCATACTACTTTGAACTGCTGCAAGTAATCTCTATCTCTCTCTCTCTCTCTCTCTCGTACTACTTCGAAATGCTGCAAGTAATTCCTCTCTCTCACTCTCTCTCACTACTTCAAAATGCTGCAAATAACACCTCTCTCTCTCTCTCATACAACTTCGAATTGCTGCAAGTAACTTCTCTTCTCTCTCTCTCTCTCATACTACTTTGAACTGCTGCAAGTAACTCCTCTCTCTCTCTCTCTCTCTCTCTCTCTCTCTCTCTCTCTCTCTCTCTCTCTCTCTCCGTGGAACGATAATATCGAACACAATGCATCGGGAACGTCGGACAAAAATAAAGTCCGTGAGGGTTTCGGCGCCCATGTTACGACAGCAAAGTTTGTTTCTAACTGCGCTCGGAGTTATGGTATGTCGGTATCATTGCGAGGGACGGCTCTTAACTTTGCAGTTTTTTAATTTCACTTTCAATAGGAGTCCGACGGTTTTTTTTTTTTTTTTTTTTTGCTTCCAACTTTTCCCCACAGTCATCTATTGTCATTTTTGCATTTCATTGTCTTGTTGATTTATTTTATTTTATTTTTCTAGTTTTTGCTTTCGTTTGTGCGATACGTAGCAAGTATTTATATTTTTCGACGGATGAAATTTTTTTTGGTGGGCTTTTAATTTCGCTCTCAAATCGCCGGTTGATATTGCCATTTTCACATTTTTGTGACTGCTGTTTTTTTTTCTTATTTTGTTTTTCTTTATTATGGATTTAAGATAAACACCATTTGCTTTTCAATGAATTAATCTCCTTATTGTTTTTGTTTGGTATTTCGATGGATTTCCTTGTTGTACTTGTTGTAGTTTTTGCCGATATTGTGCATTCAATTGTTTGATGTCGGTAAATACTGCCTGCTACGAGCGTATAATTGTAGGCCATCCGTGAAATATTAACACTTTTTTCCAATAAAGGTCGGAGGATATTTGGGAAGGGGAGGGTCTAACAAAAGCAATGATTTTTGTATATACGGAATGAATTTTTCTCCCATTGCAGACTACAAAATGGTTTCACACTTTTCTCTCATTTTGTCCTTTTGCTGTTATAATATATATATACACATATATACATATATTATATATATAATATACAGACATACATATACAGATATATGTATGTATATATATAAACACAGATATACATAGATATATACTATACACACACATGTGTGTGAGTAGAGAGAGAGAGAGAGAGAGAGAGAGAGAGAGAGAGAGAGAGAGAGAGAGAGAGAGAGAGAGAGAAGGGTTGTATATACGTTGTCGCCCCTGTTTTGTGAAAAAATGGAAAAAAATAAGCAGTGTTGTAACGTCCAACAAACCTTAGCAGACTGACGCAAGTGGCGGTGGGCCACATAAAAGCACAAAAAGCAATTGAACTAATAAAGGTTGATAAATATCACGGATGGAAACACCATTTAAAATGAGACACCCCGGCAGTGTGTATCTTCCATGAAAGTATCACCTCCTAAGGACAGTGAATTGGTTAATAATTTATCATTTACGGTTTTTTTTTCTTTCGTCATTCTTCTCTTAAATATTCCTCCCCCACGTCCCTGTCCTCTAAGCATTTGTAAATATATTGCCTCTGCATATTACTTACTCTGTGGACAAATGCCTTTGCAACGGCACCTCACCATTTCACTTAGTTGGTGAACGT
>NC_089794.1:13002602-13015102 GCF_040412425.1 Macrobrachium rosenbergii | reverse complement strand
CTCTCTTTTTACTACAGCTAATATTCCTAACATTTCACTGCATGGATCAGCAGAGCCTTACTGGATTTTGAAGAAATGCTAGATACAGTTCCTCTCCTCGTCCCAGTAACGGATACGGTCTACTTGAGAGAGAGAGAGAGAGAGAGAGAGAGAGAGAGAGAGAGAGAGAGAGAGAGAGAGAGCGCAGTACTCTAATTCATTTTAAAAATCTTATCATCGCTTGAACGAAACTTGCATCTAAAAGGGAAAAAGAGAGAGAGCCCAGCAAAAACCTCAAGGCTATCTTGAGGAAACGTAAAAGAAGCGGCCTTCAGGTAGAGCAGGTGGTATCCATCAGTCAGTGTCTCGTCCCTCCGGCACCAGCGGCAGGCAGGGAAGCACAAGACACTGGCCAGAAGGCGTCTTTCCTATCTGGTACCGGCAGAGGAGAGTCCTTAATGGCCTGGGGGCAGCAGCAGGCAGAGCTGTTTCTCAGGCTCAAGCATTAACGCCTGGGGAGAACTTGCTGTTATCGGGTTGAAAGGGAAAGCATTTTGACACTCCCGGATAGGGCCCAGTCCAACTGAAGATTCCCTCTTCTCAGGCACTTGCTTGGGAGTCGGCCAACCAACATACATACATAAATTTTTACAATACTTATTGGGAAGTAGGGTAAAATATATACCTATGTACATTTTAAGTGTTGCTTTGTATTCTAGGAACATTCACACATACATTCTTTAAATACTGTACTTGTCTGAAATGAGGGCAGTTTTTACACATACATATATACATAAATTCTTACAGAACTGGGTAGTATGTTACCATACATGTATACAAACGTTCTTCAAAACTTGAATGGTAGTAGAACAACTTACATAATTACATACAACCTTAAAAAATACTTACATAAAAACTAGTCTAACTACATTCCTTATATACTACATTGTATACTATAGTCTTTTCATACCTACACACTATATCAACAATAGGTCTTTAATGCACCCCTGCATGCACACAACTGTTGTAATGGATATAGGTACTTGCTTCTCAGCTAGCATTAATACATGAATTCTCAGTTTTTGATACATTATTGTACTCACAAATACATAAGCGCTTTAGATGTGAGAGAGGAACTTTGGGCTTTTTAGCCGTCATTAAGAGACAAGTGGTTGTTTTAGACGTCTATAGAAAACTCTAAGCGTTTCGAGCCTTGTGTGAAACATTTAGACATTTAAATGTCATTGTGCAACCGTAGTCCTTTTACACGTTAATATAAAAGCATAACCACAATAATCAGTAATATATTAAGTCCGTTTGATGTAAATATGAAAACACGAGCCTCAAGCGTAAATGCCAAAAGGAAAATTCATTTATCTACATGTTAGTGTGTTATTACACAATTTGTATTATGAAAACGATCGATTTTCTACAACCGTCAAAGACATTAGTTTTTTTATACTTCACTTTGCAAGCCTCAAGTCTTTTAAATATCACTATGATGCCAAGGGCCTTTTAAATGCCAGTGTAATGTCATGTGCTATTTAAGTGGTAGTATGATGTCAATGGCCTTTTAAGTGCCAATATGGAAACATTGCCTAAATGACAATCTGCTGTCACGGTTCTACAAAATGTCTCTATAATACAAGGTGCTTTTTAACGAGTCTGATGACATGGGACTTTAAATGGCAATAAGATATTACTGGCCTTTGACATGCCTGTATAATGTTGATTTTTTGGTTTTTTAAATGCCAGTTTGATGATACTGTTCTTAATGTCAATGTAACGCAAGGACCTATGTGAGAATGATGTCAAGAGCTTTTTATAGGCTAGTATTGTGCCTTGCCCTGTTAAATATATACCTGCCTGAGGCCATTAGACTTTTAATGTGCAGAATGATGGCATGGCTGTCTGAATTCCAGCATGGAAATAGCCCATTTTCTTAACACTCCCATGTATGACAGGACGGTAAAAATATCCAGTGGGATATCTTCGAAAAACGTCCCGCATGGAGGGCTTAATATAATACATTATGACGTGATTCAGATACCCAATAATGTGCCTTATAAACATTTTGCAATATGGAGTGGCTAATAAATTAGTCGATCTCATATCAAATGGAAAGAGTAGCAAATGAGGAAAAGAACTGAATGAGGGGACTTACTACAGAGTGATGGGGTTTACTGTAGAACCCAGTCGAATATCCAAAAGCAAAATTGATGGAAAGTGAGTGTCCAGTAAAATACAGAATTACAACAAATGTAAATGTGGAAAGGTCTATTAGTATGGTGAGTCAATGCAGTCCTATCAAATATGTGTTGGAGCTCTGTGCACTCCTCTCTTTCTCTCTCTCTCTCTCTCTCTCTCTCTCTCTCTCTCTCTCTCTCTCTCTCTCTCTCTCTCACACACACACACACACACACACACACACAAGCGTATGCTCAACAACGGCTTAATACAATATGACTGGACACTTGATAAAATATCATTTCGTCCAGCAATTTGTTTTTTTGGAATACATTTTCGTTCAATCCTTATCCCCAAACATCTTTCTGTCCAACTGAATTTTGATCTAATGGCTTTTCGTCCCAAATCCGAATTGTCTGTGTTCTATCATCCACTACCTCTTTGTCCGGCTCATGTTGGGTCAAACATCTTATTGCTGAGGCAAGCTTTCATTTAGCGTATTTTTGTCCGGTCAATTTTTTTTCACTTCCCGTCCATCTGGTCCAAATTTTTCTCGTCTCGCTAATTTTTGGTTCAACTTCTTTTCGTACAACCGAAATTTGCTCCTACAAATTTACGTCCAACAACCCATTTCACCACACCAAGTCGTTCAACATTCCTATGCACAGATAAATCCTAGTTCAACATCTTGTCGTTCTATATATATATATATATATATATATATATATATATATATATATATATATATATATATATATATATATGTATATATATATATATATATATATATATACGTATATGTATATATATATATATATATATATATATATATATATATATATATATATATATATATATATATATATATAAACTGTAAATAGTAGACATTCACTACTGCTAGTTTACCTTGAACTTGTCCTATTTCATTTAGTTCAACTAATCAAGAAAGAAACAAAGCCGAATACAGTCGGTATCACAGATCCACACATATGACCAGTGCCATGCAATACAAGGCACAGAGTGCCAAACACAACGCAGATGGCACCCCTTTGTGTCACTGATATTGAGAGGATGACTCGGGAATCTGTTGGAGTTGCGTTGACCATCCCTATAGGATTCTGTAGGACTCTACAGGGTCCTCTAATAGGAATGAGATGTAGGTGAGGTCTACAACAATGTTCGTGGTGTAATTAATTTTGAGGGGGTTAAGGTATTTTGCAGTGGTTCTGTTAAATATACACACACATGTAATGAGTGTCATATGCCATGTATGTATGCATACACAACATGCATACATACACATATATAAATATATATATATAATATATATATATATATATATATATATATATGAGAGAGAGAGAGAGAGAGAGAGAGAGAGAGAGAGAGAGAGATTTCGTACGGTACCAATCAATTAATGAAACAAAATTACACATTAGCAAGCGAATGTAGATGTGAATGAATGAAAGAAACAAACTTCTTTAGCTAAGACAAAGGAGAAACCAGGCAAAACAATTCTTGTTAGCCACCTCAAAGGGGGGGAAATATCACAGTCGGATGTCATAAAAAGAATCAGTGCGCACTGAAAGAATGCGTATTTAGCTTTGCCAGGTGCGTGACAAAGACAGAGAGAGAGAGAGAGAGAGAGAGAGAGAGAGAGAGAGAGAGAGAGAGAGAATGATTTTATAGGTCAAAATGGTAATTATGAATTTTACAGATCACAGAGAGAGAGAGAGAGAGAGAATGATTTTTACTAGAGAGAGAGAGAGAGAGAGAGAGAGAGAGAGAGAGAGAGAGAGAGAGAGAGAGAGAGAGAGAGGAATTTTATGGATCAAAAGGAGAAAAAGAATTTTATAGGTCACCGTGAGAGAGAGAGAGTGAGAGAGAGAAAGATGAATTTTAAAAGAAAAAGTGAGAGAGAGTTTCACCAATTTCCCCAAATTAAGAGTGACTGAGAGAAAGAGAGAAAGAATTGCATTTCACGCCTAAAAAATATTTACAGAGATAGAGAGAGAGAAATTAATTTTACTGATTAAAAGTGGCATGCAGAGAGTTTTACTTTACAACTAAAACTGATTTAAAAGAGAGAGAGAGAGAGAGAGAGAGAGAGAGAGAGAGAGAGAGAGAGAGAGAGAGAGAGAGAGAGAGAGAGGTGGAATTGAATTTTACTGATTAAAAGTGGCATGCAGAGAGTTTTACTTTACAACTAAACCTGATTTAAAAGAGAGAGACAGAGAGAGAGAGAGAGAGACAGAGAGAGAGAGAGAGAGAGAGAGAGAGAGAGAGAACCCCGTGTTGTTGTGTCTCCAGTTCCAACAGTGGACGATTTATCCTGCCGTCAATCTGTAACTCTGTCAAAATGTCTCCTGTTTACAGGGCCTCAGGTTATTTATTATGAAGTACTCGGTGAAAGGGACCACTGTTTTGGGGGTTTTGTCATGCGTGTGTGTGTATGTGTGTGTGGTTCGGCTTTTAATTGCGTGTTTATTCTTTTCTTTGTATACCTGTTTTTTTGTCACTGGGTTTACTGTAGTCGGTTTTTATTTTAGAGAAGTTTATTGTAATCAAAGGATTTATCATGGGTTTTTTGTTTTTTTCTAGTTTTTGTTTGTCATGGTTCTTCTGCTTATATATTTAAGGCGCTTATTTTGAGTATTAGTTCTTCCTTTGCATTTTCTGCCCATTGCATTGCGTTCGTGTTGCAATCACGATAATGATAATTGTCATTCTCCCTCCCTCTCTATCTGTCGTTCTCTCTTTCATTCTTTCTGCCTCCCTCCCTGCTAATCTATCTGTTGACAAATGGAATGGATTAGATATCAAACGCTATCGATGTTTCTCTTTATCATTTTACTTCACTGCTGCTTTTACATTTCTCATTTTCGCCAGCGATTCCTTTCACAGATTTTCTTTAATCTCCTTTTTTCTCCCTACCACTCAATCTCCCCTAATCCCCGAACCACTTTGATGTCTAATACCACCAACGAATCTCCTCCTGTCCCTTCCTCGTCTGGCAACCTCTGGCAACCTTCATCATCACTTATCTCCCGTGTATCAGACGCGATTCAAAAGGAGGTTGCCACGTGTCACCAGCTGATGGATCTGAGATGCATGTAAGGGAATCTTGGTTGTATTGGGATGTCTCTCCCACTTAAGGAGATGGCGAGATAAAGAAAGGGAGGTGAGGGGAAGGAATGGGAGGGGAGAGGGCGGTCTTCTGCAGGGGGAAGGGTCATTTCATAGCACCCAATCCTTTGAGGAGGCACTTGGTGTGATTAGAAATATGAGCCGAGTTGTAGGAGAAAGATTGGTTGATGGCTTTCAGGTTGTGCACAGTTCTTAATTTGTTTGTATAGCGTTTCGTTTGGTTATATTGCTAAGTATCGCTGCTCTTGCATAACCATTTGTTTGAAAAATATTTTTGGTTTTTCTATTACACTGCTTTTGTTCAAAGGTATGCCTTTTTCTGTACGTACTTGTACATTAATATATATATATATATATATATATATATATATATATATATATATATATATATATATATATATATATATATATATATACGTGCTTTCATTCATATTTCCTTTCGACAGGAACAGACCTCAATCCACATGTTATGAGAAGCTCTTGTTTTCTGACAGAATTAACACAGATTAAAGTCTTTCATATACTTTCTCTCATCTTGCAATGCCTCTCAAGTAGGGCAACTCCAAGCCACATTCCATCTGATTTTCTGTCAAATTATTAAAATATACGAGACCGTAAAAAAATGAATACGACCATACCTCAAATGTTTCGTGAATTAATTAGTAAAAATATCCCACCCTGTCACTATGTTTGTTACACATGAGCCAGAATATATTACATTCCTGGAAGACATTCCTGGAAGCTATTCCCGCATCGAATCCAGGTTCCAGGTGCTGGAATATGGCTAACGCTCGCCCCATCCCTAAACCTTGCTCGAATTATGCTACCTGACACCCTGGAGAGAACCAACTGGAAAAAAGTTATTGGCGTTGGGGCTTTTTGGAAAACCTGGAAGGGCCCTCAACCAATGGCTCTGTATCACCACGGCGGCAGATTATGCACAGGGCGACTATAAATTCCGACAGCCCCAACGTCCGATCTGGAAGTACCCCCTCGGAGGCCAAATTGGCCTTTATGACGCCGTCACGTAGCGATGCCTCTTCTTCCAGAAGAGAAACTTTTTATGGAAATATAACCAATTCTTTTCTATTCCAATTTCACCGAGATTCCTTCACGATCGTACAGCTAGCGCCCCTTGCCCTGCCGCCCCCTCCATTCCCTTCCTCTTAAAAGCCCCTATCCACTCCTGGGGACCCTTCTAGATCTCCACCTCCTCCAGCACCTGCAGAAGCCATTTCCCCAGTTAAAACGAGGCAAGACATCGAAGGCGTTATTGCTGGTTTAGAGATTTCTATAAGCACCCTCTTCTCATCCCCCTCCCTCGGAAGATTTTCCTACCCCCTGCGCCTTCCCCCATCCCCTCCCTCCCCTCCCCAACTCTCGTGCTGTAAACAATAATAGGTTGCTCTTCCTTATGTCAGAAAATCCAATTTTCCCTACCATAACATTCAAAAGGTATTAAAGGCTTTCCTGTGGTGTGGTCGTAACGTTAAATACTATTAACGAGTTCTTTCCAAGGGCTGTAATGCTTAACGTACGCTTATTGGAGGCAGGTCGTATTCCTCTCTCTCTCTCTCTCTCTCTCTCTCTCTCTCTCTCTCTCTCTCTCATTCCTCTCTCTCTCTCTCTCTCAACGTTAATTCTCAGCTGATGTTATGGCCGTGAGAAACAACGTCGGCAAACCACATAATCAACTGGCAGGTGTTTTTAAGGTTGAGAACCAAGGATAGTCTTGAGTGGTTTGTAAGAAAGTTTTATATATATATATATATATATATATATATATATATATATATATATATATATATATATATATATATATATATATATGTGTGTGTGTGTGTGTGTGTGTGTATATAACTGAATCACGAAAATATGGAACGTGAATATATAAATAAAGACAAAATCCACGAAGGACGGAAAAAGAAACAACGGAGTGCTGCGAGGCCATTTGCCATAACAGGGGATGGATCCCAAGGAAGAGAGGGCGGTGGACAATACCACATTCACACTGAGAATTACATACCCCTATGTAGAAAACTTCCTCACCACTAGCCACTTCATGCAATTTTACAACATGCTCACCAGCAGTTCACTGAACCCTTTTACCCACACAGCGCCATTCACCTCTTTCCAGTACGCGCTTTCTCGCTTCTTGAATGTTGAGGGCTCCTACTTTCCAGAACTTCTTTCACTCCATTTATCAAGCCCTCTCTGCCTATCTTTATGTTTATATCTCTCCCAGGTTAACTGGAATGGATTATGGCACCGAGTTTAGTCTCAGTTCATCATAATCATCTATCCTCTGGCACCCTGAGGATGTTTAGAACTACAATGAACGCGCGCCTGGTATCTCCTTCTGGCTGTGGATCTTTGAAAATGGGACTCTTTCTTTCCTTTTACCGTTTAGCTCAAGAATTCTCCTCCTGCTTCTGTTTTTCCGGACTCATAAATCCTCCATCGTTCAAGAAGCTTAACCCCACCCTTCTTGCTGCCTTTTCTTTTTTTTTACTTGTTCTCTTTGGGCCTGGGCTAGAAAACGCCATTAGGCTGCCTCTCCCACTGGCCTCCGCTTTAAAATGAGTTTACGCAATGTCAGGACAGTTTAAAACTGAAAACAGGAAATATAAAATGAAACAATTGAAAATATTTAAGAAAGAACCTGGAGAATGTTAAGTGATAATGCCGAAGAAGATGAAGTGGGAAAGAGCCGATAATAGAGAGAAGAGTAAAGGAAAGAAGAGAGGAGGAAATATATGATAGGCGGAGTGAGGCAACTTCTCATGACTCACCCGAGGGACGAATTACTGTGATTTGCCACGGAAAGAGGACCCGTGATGAAGAAGAATAGAGAGAGAGAGAGAGAGAGAGAGAGAGAGAGAGAGAGAGAGAGAGAGAGAGAGAGAGAGAGAGAGAGAGAGAGGTGGAGGAAGTACGGATTAGTTAAGGAAAGAGGACATGAGGTGTTCCATTGTAATATTATCAACTTTGTATCCGCGCATGTATATCTATCTATTTATTTATCTATCTATCTGTCAGTCTGTGCCTGTCTGTCACGAGAACGGAAGAACGCAATTATCCATACCGTAAATAATGAGGTAATCTAAGAGAGGGTCGAGACGGAAGTCACGACCATAGGGACATTACGTACCCTTCCCGAAAACCGAATGAAGGTACCTTCATTCTAATCCTTAGAAAACAGAAAGTCACATTACCCAATGCTTAAAAAGTCTTATTATTCCAATAAAAAAAAAACACTTTTGCCACTGTCCTTCGGTCCAGGGCTAGTCAGGGACACAGGATTGACAGTCTCGCTGCCTTTGTAATAAAAAGCAAAGAAGCTGCCGACTGAATCCCAAAATCGCCATCATCAGATAAACATCTCCTACTAGAATGTTAATACGGCCTTAATATTCGCCTTCCATAATTTACCAGTAACTTACGAGTGGGCGGCGCTTATGGGCGTGCATGGGCGCGAGATATAACAGCCGCAGTTCCCTTTGTGGGCGAAGATCCCGGGGCATATAAATAACACCGAAGAAGATACAGAGGTGTTATATTTGGGGCTCCATAAATACGATAATTACCGGGCCAAAGGCCTCCAGTGATTATGAAAAGGGTCTCTTATATCCTCCCAAGGGAAGATTACGGCATCTTTAGATCATCCCGGGGGAAGATTTCCCAAATCCCAGGAGGGCTAATTACCTCAGATTTACGAGATGACCTCAAGAGCACCGAATGCAGTGGGAAGTTGTGGAAGTAGTAGTAATAAGAAGGATGCAACTTTATAACGGCCCTTATTATTATCTGAACTCTTTCTTAAAATAAAGGGTCTCTCCGAAGAGAAGCATGATAAGGAGCAAATTTTAGCTGCTTTAACTGCAGAATCAAGCATGAATCCCCTGCACAGAAAATTCAGAATCTGTTATTTAATTGCAACAAGTTAAAGAAGCCGAACAGCTAGGAGATATAACGGGGGTTTAACTGAACCTACCCAAATCACTCATTCCTCGTCCGGCATTCGAACTCGGAACCATCAGCATAAGTATTCTACTATTACATGAGAGAGAGAGAGAGAGAGAGAGAGAGAGAGAGAGAGAGAGAGAGAGAGAGAGAGAGGTTGTCAAATCACGGAAAATAACAAGGAAATTATTTCCTACTTTCAGAAAAATCTTTAATATGAATTTTTTAGGGTTAATTTCCTTTTAGGGTTTTCATAATTTTGGACACAATCTTCATGTGGCGTTAGTAAAATTTTCCAAAATTATTTTTATCTTTTATTATTTCACAGGCTTTATTTTCCTTCAAAAAATATGCTTTCACTTACGTTTGACGAAAAATCAGAAAAAGCTTTCGTTTCAATTTCCCGTTGTAAAAAGTGAAGGAAAATTGTAACCTTTCAGTTTTCACTGGTCAAATAAATTTTTTTTTATTTTCATCACTGCAGTTTTTATTTCACAAAAATCTGAAAAATTACTCCTTGTATTTTACAAAAAAAAAAAAAATACCTTTAAGTTTTACTTGACAGAACATGTCAAATATGTTCTTGTTTGTTTTTACTTGACAAAAATATTATAAAATATTATTTTCTTTATCTTTAACAAGAAATACGAGGTAAATCCTCTGCTTTTTCTTCTTTTAACAGAAGAAATCTGAAGTTTGTGAATTCTTTTTTATTTCACAATACAATCCATCAATTTTTTTTAACTTGTGAAAAAGGCTTCAAAGTTTCTTGATCTTTCACTTAACTAAAAATGGAAAAAGTATCTCCTTTGCCGTTTGCAAAAAATATATTATTGTTTCTTTACACGTTATAAAAAATTCAAATAATCTCTCCTTTCATTTAAGAAATAAAATCTTAAAAGAAATCTAGTTTCCTTTGCTTTCTCAAAACAAAAATTTAAAGAGAATCTCCTTAACTTTGCATCTGACAAATGCTAAAGGACTTTTTGAATAATTAAGATGTAACTCTTTCACAATAATTTTCCATACAATCCATTTTTTTTTTCTATGTGCCCTTTGAAAGTGAAAAGCGACATTTTCCTTTCCGCCCTCAAGGGCGAACGGCGAAACGTGACAAAATTGGGACAAAGAGAACGTTTTTCGAAAGACCTTTTCCGGCATTGCACGAAGGATTTCAATTAGCTTCAAACATTTCGAAGCATTTAAGATACAGACTTTTCCTTCAAAGGTTTACTAACTGTAGACATAATTTGTGTTCAACGGTTTTTGTCAAACGTTTCGGATCTTAAAAATTTTTTGCATGAAAAGTTCGGTGAACTTTCTTCGAGCTGAAATAGTACTTTTTGTCATAGTTTTTTCGACGTCAAACATTTCCGAACCATGAAAAATTATTAATTTAAACTATCGAGAGCCTTAAATACACTATAATTTAAACATCCCCAACATTAGAAAAAACTGTTTGTTAAAGATATCTTCCGTCAGGCAGTTTCTAACCTTGCCAGATATTTACTACCAGTAATTTCATCGAACTTACAAAGTGAACTTTACGTTGCAACGTTCTTAAGCTTTGAAAACGCTGGGCGTCAAATTTATCCAAATTTGTTTCAAAAGTTTTAAAACTCTAAAAATAAAAATCTTCCAAACTTTTTTGAACATTACAAACACAACACAGGAATCATTTTGCTGCAAACACTGGAAAGCGATTATTACTGCGATGAAAGTAGCAGTGAATGAAAAGAAAGACAGAGAGAATGAATGAGAATGAATAAGGTGAATTATCAAATGTATGGTTCATAAACGAATGTAATGCATGAATGATGAAACATCTGACTTACGAAATAAGGAAAAATGAATACCCAAAACTATGAATCCTGAATGACTGAAAAAAGGATAAAACTCCAACCTATGATTTCTGAGTGAATGAAAAACAATGATACACAGTCTTACAACTCATAAACGAATGACTGAACTCACTGCCTATATCCTTACCGTCCCTGGAGCTAGGGATGGCTTAGTGAACGCCGCGGCTGAGTGATTGATTGATTGATTTATAGATTTTAGGGATACATGCCAAGCACTGGGGCAACTAAGGCCATTCAACGCTGAAACGGAAACTGACAGTAAATGTTTGAAAGGCGTAACAGGAGGAAAACCTCGCAGTTGAACTATGAATGAATTGTCAGGAGAGGGTGGACACTAAGATGGAAGAAAGAGAATATGAACGGAGGTTCAGTAAAATGAATGAAAGCAGTTGCAGCTAGGGGCCGAAGGGACGCTGCAAAGACCCTTAAGTAATGCCTACATTGCACCGCATGAGGTGCACTGACGGCACTAACCCCCTACGGGGACTTCATCTGAGTGGTACAGAGCTCACAGTAACGATTGCTGGCACAGAGTTCCCTCCAAGCCCATCGCTCAGCAGTCCACCCAGATGTAAATGCATAGCTGCTGAGGTCAAGAAAAATGAAGGGGGTCTCACAACCGCATCCCTAAAGAAATTGCTGAGAAATTAGAGTGCTGTAACTTTGTGGAGTTACTCCCTTCAAAACAATAGAATAAAAACTTTTTTTACATAAACAAAACGCAAATAAACAAAAAACAGGTCATCACAAGCCCAGTTACATTGTGTGAAATTGACCTTAAGACTTGATTGCCAAATAAAAAAACAATGAAAAAAATAAATAAAAGTATCTAGCAAAACAGAAAAAAAATATTTGTAACGTCATTACTACATTCGAATTACATTCGTTATGCGTATGTGTGAACTGCATTCCCACGGGGCGCGTTGCGTCATGCGTAACTGGCCACGCCCCTTTTTTAAATGACGTCACGTACTTGGCCCCTTCATCTTAAAATGAAAAGAATTTGGTGAATGGGAGCTTGACTTAAATTGTCAGAGTTCGATTATTATTATTATTATTATTATTATTATTATTATTATTATTATTATTATTATTATTATTATTCATAAAAATCTCATAATAGCATGAGTCAATAAAATGGTGAAGAAATCCACAGTGGTGTAGATGTAAATATATATTTAGAAATATATATATATATATATATATATATATATATATATATATATATATATATATATATATATATATATATATATACACACACAAAAACAAAGAAAGAACTTCTCAAGAATGATCTCTTTTTTTTGTGTATATGTGTATATATATATGTATATATATATATATATATATATATATATATAT
>NC_089794.1:12982602-12985102 GCF_040412425.1 Macrobrachium rosenbergii | reverse complement strand
TATATACATATACATATATGTAAATATAAATATAATTATGTATACATGCGCACATAATACAATATATATATGTATATAATGTACGGATATATATATATATATATATATATATATATATATATATATATATATATATATATATATATATATATATACACAAACATATATATTTACATAAAAACAAATGCCTTTTCCACCAGAAGTAGGTAATATATATATCTATACTTATAGAATATATATGCATACATACATATCTTATACCTAGTGTACACATACATAAAGTGCATAAACATGCAAGCACACACACACACACTCACAAACATGAATGTCTGCATATGTTTGTGCTCGCAAGAGACACCACGTGTTGTTGCTCACTTTGCATAAAGAGGAAATTGTTGTTGCGAAAGGATGCTTATCTTTATGTCTGTTTGAAAAGAAACATAAAAGATATTGTTTGCAATGAGGTAAATGTCCAACGCAACCTCATACCGTTTATTTCTCTCTCTCTCTCTCTCTCTCTCTCTCTCTCTCTCTCTCTCTCTCTCTCTCTCTCTCCATATATATATATATGTGTGTGTGTGTGTATGTATGTACGTATGAATGTGTATATATTCTCTCTCTCTTTCCTATAGCTAGATACGCACACACATACATAATGTGAGTACATATAGCCTAAACCCTTTACTAGTAGGTAAATGTCCAACGCAACCTCATACCGTTTATTTCTCTCTCTCTCTCTCTCTCTCTCTCTCTCTCTCTCTCTCTCTCTCTCCTATAGATAGATACGCACACATACGCACACACACACATAACGTGAGTACACACAGCCTAAACCCTTTACTAGTACGGCCGTTGTTCCCCGGCTACATCGCCCGAAGCCAAGGAGAATGCTTGGCGCCAATTAGCCGCGATGACTGGACACGGTATTTCATAATTTGTTTCTCTTCATTATGGAAAATAGTTGCTGTCGATCGTTAGTTAAAAGGCCAGTTCATTAAACCCCTTAATCCCTCCCCTCCCCCTACCCGATCGTTAACGATCAGAGGGGAAAAACTATAGCATTTTTTCTGAGGGGAAAATGAGAGGGGTGAAGGGAGGCTGCATTATTGGAGGGTCTACGACTGCTTGGCTGATTTATGGTCTGGTTTGCAGGCTGGTCGACTGCCAGGTTAGCTTTTTTGGCTGAATGATTGGCTAGGCGAATTTCTGGCTGACTAACTGGCAGGCGATTTACTGGTAAACTAACTGGCAGAACGGCTTCCTGGCTGACCAGTTAGCTGGCCAACTTCCGGAGTGACCAATAGGAAGTCTGGCTTCCTGGCTGACGAACTGGCGGCAGGCCTGGTTAATTAACTAGCAGGCTGGCTCCCTGGCTAATCATTTGGCAGCAGGCCTCCTGGTTAACTAACTGGCAGACTGGCTTCCTGGCTGACCAATTGGCAGCTGGCTTCCTAGTCAAATAACTGGCAGATTGGTTTCCTGGCTAACTAATTGGCAGGTCAGCTTCCTGACTGACCAATTAGTCTTCTGGCTTCCTGGTTAACTATTTGGCAGGCTGGCTTCCTGGTAGACCAATCACCAGGTTACTTTCCCTGGCTGACCAATTTATAGTCTGGCTCACTGAAGGGGAACTGTATTTTTGGAGAGTTTTTTTTTTTTTTTTTTTTTTTTTTTTTTTTTTTTGGGGGCAGTATTTTATTCAAACCGAAATGTTAAGGACATACGCTAAAATGCAACTGCGCATGTTTGCTACATAATACATAACACGATTAATATTTATATTTATTTGGATTCAGCTCTTATTCAAATAATAAATTAAAACATTTTATGCTGGCGCATTTAAAATTATTTTAATTATTGTTGTTGTTGTTATATATGAATAAAACAACAACAACAATAATTATAATGATTTTAATATATTTAAAATCATTAAACCAAAAGTGAAAATTTTTCTACCAGAAACTGATTTTTAAAATTGAAAAAACATGAAAACTTAAGGAAAATCTTTATTGATAAATTAAAATTGAAATTTCGAGGAAATTGCTTTAAAGTCAATAACATAAATACGACATAAGTGGAAAAATATTAATCTGTTACAATATAACAAAAACGTCAAGAGAAAAGAAATTCTCAATGAAAAATTACTTCACCGTCCACGAAAACACGGATCAAAATTGACAGATGATACACTTCTAATCATCAAGAAGAAAGCGACGGATGAAAATTTATATAAAAAGTATTAAAACTATGACAAAAAATTAAGGAAACCGGCCACATCTTTTAGCTTTTACCCCAGACCTTGAAACTTATTGGCTCTTTTCGTGGTAAAATGCCAAAAAACACCATAGAATGAGAAAATGCCTCGGGATTGTTTTGTATACCGAAGTCCGGTAGGTCCTCGATAGCCAAATTCAGTGACTTGTAGTGGGTACTCCTTGGGTACTCCAAACACCTCTGATGGGGTAGGCTAACACTCGACTCGAGAAGATACTTGACTTTC
>NC_089794.1:12962602-12977602 GCF_040412425.1 Macrobrachium rosenbergii | reverse complement strand
CCGCTAATACAATAATAATAATAATAATCTTATTAACGTTAATGATATGAGTAATTAAATTGTCTCCCGTCATCATACCAAGGTTGCGCCATTGTCAAATTGGGAATTAATGATTAATTAATCTTCCGTAAAACTCGCATTTAATAACAATGGAAAATTCGACTGTGATTCCCAACTGGACAACAAATTAAGCAGATTCAGTCTTTTAACCAGTTCACTAAAGGACAGACGACGTCTGTTTCCTGAATGCCTGGTATCACAAGAGTGACAGAATCGAACCCGAGTCTGGCAGGATCAAATTCTTTTAAAACCACGCGATTGTCAGGTTTGAATTCCTCCGACGTCCTACTGACAATCAGATTCCCCAAAGAGAGTTGCTATAACCCGTGTCACGTGAGCAGCCAATATCGTTTTTAGTTTTCTGTAAATGAAAACTATCGAGATGGTTATTTGTGTGACCGTCCGAACTTTTTCTGTCCGCCCTCAGATCTTAAAAGCTACTGAGGCTAGAGGGCTGCATATTGGTAAGTTGACCATCCACCCTCCAATCATCAAACGTACCAAATTACAGCCCTCTAGCCTCAGTGGTCTTTATCTTATTTAAGGATAAAGTTAGCCATGACCGTACGTCTGGCAACGCTATAGAACAGGCCACCACCGGGCCGTAGCTGAGTTTCATGGGTCGCGGCTCATACAGCATTTTACGCTGCGCAGAACACTTCGATTGCGCCGAAGAAACTTCGGCACATTTCTTTACTTGTTTTTACCGTTCCGCATTTTGGATTAATTTGACAAGCCAGTATGTAAGAGAGATCAATCAATCACTGGTTGTTTGGGAAAGGCATCCTACTCCTCCTAGCTTGCCAAGAACCGAAACTAAAACTTGAAAAGGAGTTTTATTTCGGTTACAACCAAATTATGGAATAGTTTGCATAGGGCAGTTGTGGAGTCTTCTAATTGCCAAGTGTTTAAGTAAGGAACAGACTCATTTTTACTTTCTGTTGCGCTGACGTCTCTGAATTAGGTGTCAGTTTTATTTTCTATCTCCTCATTTTAATTATTTGTCACCTTTTCCTGTGAACTGTCTCTCTTCGTAGTTTGATTTCCCTTGGGAGCCTTCTTGGGTTTATAGTCTGTTGACTCTCTCCATACGGATTTTCAGCTGAAGATTTTAAGAAATAAATATATAAATAAATACAGAAATAAAACCAGAATGAAAGGAACAAAAGAAGGAAGGAAGAAAGGAAGAAAGAGAGTTAAAGGGAAAGGGTGAGCTAAACCCCGGAGGAAACGACAGATCTGTGTGCCTCTTTAATGAGTGTAGGTTATAAGAACCAGGAGTAAGGAACAGAATTCCAAAGCTCGGTGGCACTCAACGGTTCTTTATATGGATGACTAACTTGGCAAGTACTGACTAAAATGGGCACCTCTGCGATGAGAGAGAGAGAGAGAGAGAGAGAGAGAGAGAGAGAGAGAGAGAGAGAGAGAGAGAGAGAGAGAGTACGCAGTAATTATTCACAGAAATTAATACAACTAATTCAGACAACGAGAGAGAGAGAGAGAGAGAGAGAGAGAGAGAGAGAGAGAGAGAGAGAGTCCACAATGACTGGATAAGAGAGATAGTGGGGAGGGGGGGGAGAGACAACAAGGCTTACATGACAACAGTTGGTAATCTCTCGCTTGTTAGAGAGAGAGAGAGAGAGAGAGAGAGAGAGAGAGAGAGAGAGAGAGAGAGAGAGAGAGAGAGAGAGAGAGAATTATAAATTGTCGTCTTCTATAATTGAGACATCGAAGAACCGATGACAGACAAGCGGAGTTGCCAATTAAGCAATGGTGTTGCCAGGTAATCCAGGTAATTGGTCCTTCATTGTTCAATCTGACGTTGATGTTTTATTACATTTTTTTTTCATTTTTTGCCTTTTTCAATCTTTTCGTTTTTTAAATCTTTTTCATTCTTTTCTCATTGATTCGCGTTAATGTCAATTCGTGTGGCTTCGCTTCAACTGCTAATTAAAAACTGGTTTAAGAACTGAGTGGGTGCTGAAAGTGTGCGAATGAAATCGAACTGGATGAAAGCGGGGCTTGTTTTAATACAAACTCTAATATATATTTTCCCTTTTCTTTTCAGGTAAGTAAACGAAGAGGGTCAATTCGGTCAATGCAAATCTACGGCATGGAGAGTTTGTAAGTAGGTCCAAAGTATTTTTTCTTATTTATACAGTGCCATCTACCGCTTTTCATTTGGGCCATCAGGAGAGGTACTCTTTACTCGCTAACGTTAGTTTTCTGTTACATACACACACATATATATATATATATATATATATATATATATATATATATATATATATATATATATATATATATATATATATATGTGTGTGTGTATATATATATTATATGTACAGAATGCTGTATATCCACACATAAACATATGTATATATACATATCTATTAATATATATATATATATATATATATATATATATATATATATATATATATATATATATATATACATACACATATTTACAAATAAAATATATCTATATATATATATCTATATAAATATATGTATTAATATATATATTATATATATATAATTTATACATATATACATATAACACACACACATATATATATACATAATTTCTGAGACAACATCTTCCATTATGTGACTTCAATCGCCTCAATGACCTGTTAACTTTTCGGCTTTAATAAGCTCACTATTTTGTTTTTCTTCTTTCTATCTTCTGAAACGTATGTTGGGTTACGCAGTAACGTCTTTTTTTTTTTTTTATACCATGTGAGGGTTCGAACTCCAGTGCAGAAGGAGAAAATTCCCTTATTTCACCGTCGGATTCAAGGCTTTCATTTGAAAACGCATCCAAAACGAGTAAGGAAATCTAGACGTGAGGAGGTCTTTGTAGCCATTAAAATATTTTTCTAGATTTTCTCAACATCTTTGTTACATTTTGACTCCGTTAATGTAATATCAGATTCCTTCAAGAAATTATTATTGTAATATCTGATTCCTTCAAGAAATTATTATTAATAAAGTTCAATTTCAGAAACCATCACTAAGTTGTCAGCTACTGTATATTTTCAGAAATGATTAAAAATTAACTAAAGTGTATATCATAACTGTAGGGACCGTAATGGATGGACTCAATCAGAAATGAGAAAAAGGTTCTCATTTTTATAATATTTAAATAGTAAATTATAGATAAATCAACTGCATAAACTAAGCACAAGATAAGAAGAGATCAAACTGTCTGTATCTTCTGGCATCTGGGTATGAGAGGGTATTTATGGGTATGTTGTGTGCTTATGAATAATCTCAGCCACATGAGATCCTCTGTGCTTGTTTGAAGCTTTAACGAATTTCCTTGTGTAACTTTCTTTCAATATTCGTTTGAAATTATTAAATGCAAATGTGCTTTTCAAAGCACAGCATAATCTATTCATTCACAAAGCATATTTACAAATTTCATATATAAAAAAAGGAGTGGAAATGTTCTAACCCATTTACATTATCTTGATAAACTTATAAAATGCTGAAAACATTTTTTATGTCAGTGTACATCAGCCTGAAAATCTTCCAAAACTAAATAAAGTGAAGGCGTAAAAAAGTCAAGATTCCTGTAATATCGAGAATTACTTTCATATTTATCTCCCACGTTATCAAGTGATAAATGTATATAATTACGATTTGTTTTAAGGATGGGATTTTATCCATTAAATGGTCTGTACGTAATCGGTTGCATCTGTTTGCACACATGCGTGTGCACACGCACATACACACATTTATATGTATGCATATGTATACACATATATACACGTATGCATGATAGTATGCATGATAGTATACATACAAAATTATATATAAATATATATATATATATACACATACATACATACAAAATTATATATATATATATTATATATATATACAGTATATAGTGTTTGTATGTAAGCATGCTAAAATTATTAACATATATGGTTCTTTATCTTTTATTCATATATAACATACGTACGATAAGAAGAAAACGACTGTGTACGAGTATACAAAGTAATCGTTCAGACATCGCCAGTATGTATGTGTATGTAGAAATGATAGAAGTACACATACACACACATATATATATAATATATAGATAGATAGATAAATAGATAGATAGATAGATAGATAGACAGGTAGACTTAATCCATTCAGCCACAGAGGTACCATTCAATTACTAATGATCATTCCACCATTATTGGGATAAATATCTGAAGAACGTTCAAGTACTCAGCATTGATGGCTCTCACATCCCAAATTGACAGGTGGACCATTCATTAGGAGACCGGCCATTTACGGAATGGTTTATTTATTCCATTTTTTTTTCTCTCTCTTATTTTCTCTACTGAGATTTTCATTCACGTGAGGGCTTTCTATTCTGAGGGCATTTAATAAATTCTTGTTATTTTTGTTCTTACAGCTTTTTAACTCTACTAAAAATACGTGGAAATTCTCTCTCTCTCTCTCTCTCTCTCTCTCTCTCTCTCTCTCTATATATATATATATATATATATATATATATATATATATATATATATATATATAATATATATATAAATATATATATATATATATATATATATATATATATACTGTATATATATATATATATATACACACATATATGTACATTATATGTGTGTATATATATGAGTATGATTTGTCTCTCAGAAACATAAAATGTATTTTATAAAATTCAAATTATATTTATTTTGTACTTGGAAATTTTTCGTAAGTAAACTTTTAGATATCAAAAATTATTTTTCATTTAATATTTTATTTGGAGATTTTTTTCACTTGCCATACAAAATTCATATTTTTCTTGTTTCATTTTTACTCAAATTTTTTTTTACCCATAACAATGGTAGTATTTTATTACTCAAACTGGATTTTTTCTTTACCTTTAACCTCTCCAGTACGAAAAGCCTGATATAAAAATTTATTATTTTCTTCATTCATTCTTTCATACCCAAAGAGTTGCCAGTTCGTGGAATTTAAGACAGACCCCCCACAAGTATATTTCGTGGATGAAGGGTTGCCTAATTGATAGAGAACTAAATGCTATCGACTTTCTAACGAGAGAGAGAGAGAGAGAGAGAGAGAGAGAGAGAGAGAGAGAGAGAGAGAGAGAGAATCTTATTAATGGTTTTATTGTGTAGACTGAGTATTACCTCTTCGAGGCCAACAGACTATTTATTTTCCCCTTGACATTGCAACGACATCAATGATTATTTCCTTAAATTATATCTGAAACAATGAAATAATTATCATTATGTAATTTGCAAAAATAATATATCAGAGAATTATTATCATGACCTCCGCAAAGGAAAAAAGTTATTATTAATTTACTTAGGTATAAAATCACCCATCACATTAACAGTAGACCCTGGGTGCAAGGTCAGCGCATGCGCAGTCATGTGAAAGGGAGTTGCGAGACGTGTTCTAATGGACTCCAGTCGTACGTGATTCTATGTGCTGTTGTGAAATCTACTCCCCATCCCTCCCCCCAATTCTCTAACATCAGCCCCACACCCCCTTTCCCCAACACCTCTCTTTGAAAGACTCGTTGTTAATGCCCAAAATTTCTATCATTATTTTTAACCTTTCCGCTTCTTTTTAGTTTTCGTTTATTAGTTTTCATTTTATTTCACTTTTCACTTTGGAAAGAATCATCCCTTTACCCGAGTTTTTATCCTTGAAAAGTCATCATCAAAATGTGCGAAAGTCATTATCAAAAGGTATTCCCAAAAATCATTTTTTTTTATCGATTAATTTAGGATTCATTTTTTTTATTCAATTCTACCTTCCTTTTTAATATTAAGTTTTATATTTATATAATTTTTGTAATCAGGCTTCTTAATTTTCGGTAATGAAGTTACAATCGTAATTAATGTTTCAGAAGTTGACTCGTTATTATTATTATTGCGAGCTTGTTGGCACACGCTACGTGCGCTGGAACCCCTACCCTCCTGATCCCCTACCGACCCCGCCCCCACCCGGGGCGGACAAACAAATTTGCAAGAGAAGGGTGGATGTCTCCACTACCCTCCCGTTCCCCTACCTACCCCAACCCACCCATATGCGAAGAAAAAGTAAATGGAACAGAGAATGGTGAATCAGCAACTAATAAATAAAAATAACTGAAAAAAACTATAGCAAAGATAAAAAAAAATAACCAATTTAGTACAAGTCAGTCACCTCCTTCCCAAACATCTCAGAGGCTTTGCTAAATTCCCTGACCAGATATTACTCTGATATTAACAACCCTTCGATACAAGACACCACATTGAGTCAATTGGTGACTTCAACACACAGACACGTCTGTTTGTTTTTGTTGTTTTTTTTGTGCGTATGTTTGCGTTTTTGTTTTCGTGTTCCGAGCCGATATATCAGGAGGAAATTGACCCTCCCGCCATTTAATTAAACGTATTTGTACTTCAGACTTTCATCTTTATCAGTTTTACGAGGCAAGCGTCGTTTGTCGGTCTGTATGAGTCAAGTAGCTGGTGTCATAAATGACAATTTTCTCTCAGGTTTATTGGTATATACCACATTAATGTAACCTACAAAATGCACTGAAATATAGCCGCGTTCGAACCCCAGTTGGGATGGAGAATTTCTTCGGTCATTTCTCTCGGGATTCCGAGGCTTTCAGAGAGACGCTTATTCTTTAGGGAAAAAAAAAATTAATATCCCATAACGGCTTACAAAATACTATTCCAATAACGACTGACTAGTCTCATGCACTGGGAAATACGTACTCCAGTATATTAAGTCAATGAAATTATCACTCGAACCTTAGTAATTTGCTGTAGATGATATTCAGCCTCATCTTCCAAGTTTACGAGACAGTGGGGCGTTTTCTGTGCGCCTCAATTTATATTGGCAAGTACGTGGGTCGGGAGATTTCAACCCGTCCAATCAAAATAGCAATTCTGTTGAAACTTGGGTGGATTTTTCCTCACCGTTAATATTCGTAATCATTTTGAGTGCGGAGTTATCAGAAGCGGTTGCACAATTCTGAAACAGTATCATTAAAATTGCTTTTATATTCATTAATATCATTATCAGCAACATCATTTCTTTAGCTAATAATTATAACTGTAGGGCTATCATCAGCTGTTACTATTATCATCATCTCAATTATATGACTCTTACTGCGGATTTATCCGGCACTTTTTTCTAATCACCATTACTGGAATTATACTTATCATCATCAGCATCACCACCTATCCCACATACATAAATCTCCCAGCCCTGGATAAGGATACCTCTTCTCACCTCCTTATCCCTCTCGCAAGTACAACAAATAAATTTCAGAAAACCTGCAATCAGCTAACACATCATACTCCCTACCCCCACCTTCCCCTTCCCCCGCAACAGCAACCCCCTAGCTCCCATAAAGGATGGGAGGGCAGGTGGTCTCTGCTCCAAGGAGGAAGGTTCAACCCGATCAGCTGATTTCTATGTAAACAACCGAACTCTTCTTCGAGAACAGAACGCGACTTGGGGCAGTTGGAGAATTTTCGAAATAGCACCTCATTCCTCTCTCTCTCTCTCTCTCTCTCAAACTCCTCTTTCTATCGCTCTCTTTCTCTCCAATTTCTGTCTGTCTGTCTGCTTGGGTCTCTCTCTCTCCTCATTCCTTTCTCCCACCTCTCTGTCTCCCATCTACCTTCGTCAAGACGGCTTCTCCCAAAAGTAACCCCTTTTTAGGATATGCGTCCTTTACACAACCAACGCTCCCCCCGCCTCCCAAATCCAAAACTTCTTAGATTTCGATTTACGAAATTGGAGATTTAACCAATGACTCGTTCAGCCCATGCACGCCATTTCGATTTGCATAACGAGGACGTAATGTTATAGGGTGTTATGCTGTTTTTATACCCTGCTATGTATGGGTGAATGGTAATGATGTAATAAGTAGGAAGGCAAACGGGAAGCCAAACTGAATTATGATATATGAATGAAACCGAAACGGTGATGTTAGGTTTTTTAAGAGTTAATCACAAAAAATGCACAAATGTACATTAAACAAACATACATGTATACCTATGTATATGAGTATGGATTCATATTTAGCTTTTCAACTTCTCAAAATTTTTCTTTTTTTTATTCCAATTTTCACTTCACAGTTAACAGCAAATCCCAAGCGAGTCTGAAAACGTGAACTGGAAATCTTCTTAAAATGCTGCATAATAATAATAATAATAATAATAATAATAATAATAATAATAATAATAATAATAATAATAATAATAATAATAATAATAATAATAATAGTAATAATAAATAATAATAATAATATTAATAATAATAATAATAATAATAATAATAATAATAATAATAATGTCTTACATCTAAATTTTGTACTTTGCAGAGATTGTTCTCTCATCGTATGCTATATAATTAGTAGGCTTTCAGAAGCCAAGAACAATTAGAGTTTATTATTATTATTATTATTCTTCTGAGACCTCAATAATTTAGCACAAGACCAAAATGTTGCCAACTTGCAATGCAAGCTTTCACAGAACTGGATCCTTGCTTGAAAAAATATAAAGAGGAAAATAAGAAATGAATGAGATATAAAAAATAAATTTACGTCTACATAAACATGTACGTATATAGCCTAAACAGCTATAAAAATAGGAACAAAATTAATTTTGTATATCATGTATGAGTCATTATCATTACCATTGTACCTATATAGAATGGGGGTATCCCATTACTATTTATTTTTGTTAATGGCACTTTAGGTATGATATAAAACGGTAATCATTGCCATTACGTTGGTACTTCTGTAGAACAGAGTTGTTTTGAATATCCCTAACCCACTCCCCGGGGGCGTTTTTGCAGATATGGGTTCTCTTTACATTATCATAATTTACTTATTATCTTTACATTTTACGGATATTGTTTCTTTATTAATGTTTTATCTTTGGATTTTATTCCATCTTCTTATATCTTTATTGACTTTTCTGTATCTTTCTTGTTATATATAAACAGTGGAGTTTCATATGAGAAATTATAATTTCTTTGCTGTTATACATGCATAATAATAATAATAATAATAATAATAATAATAATAATAATAATAATAATAATAACAATAATAATAATAATAATAATATATGAGCTCCCGACATCTGCATTATAATTTACCTGCTGAAACGAATCAACTTATACGCTAAACTGAAAAGCCGCAATGTAAGCTCAACGGCACACAAAGTGCCGTTCTTTTCAACGAAGTTTGCCTCAAAGATGGTCTTCTTCCAATAATAATAATAATAATAATAATAATAATAAAATAATAATAATAATAATAATAATAATAATAACAATAATACTGTAATAATAATGATAATAATAATAATAATAATAATAATTATTATTATTATTATTATTATTATTATTATTATTATTATTATTATTTTACCGATATACGCGAAAGATCTAATGATAGGTAAAAGAGGCACAAAAGGCCTATTTTTTCCAGCGCTACCTGGAAGTACCTCCAATTAATTCGAAACAGACATTCCTCAACAAGGACATTTAACCCCAGTTTAATTTCCCCGGCATATTGCTGTGACCCGATTTGATGAAAAGAATTCTCTTCGGGGATAATTGAATTTCCCCCAAAATTGGTATAATTGTTCGACATACAATTACCCGCAGGTAATTACCTTTTGAGATGTACACAGCCGTTCGTCTGCTTGGGAGGTCCGGTTCCTCCTTTTAGGCTTTTGGTATGTCTATTCCACATTTATATAAAGCTACAGGCCCGACTTTTTGGAGGTTTCACGGGCTCCACTTTAACAGGGTTTCAGCTCTGGGATTCTAGAGTTTTGGGCAGGTTGGGATTCTAGAGTTTTGGGCAGGCTGGAATTCTGGTTTGAAAAGGTCGTGCGCCTTGCCCTTGACTTATTTCTGTTTTTATTACTTTTTTTTTTTTTACTTTTTCAAGATTTATTTCTGTTTTTGTTTTTTTACTTTTTAATCTTTTGGTGAAAGAAACATATTTGTTTATAAGAATAGGGTTTTTTTATTTTCTATCCTCTTTTTCTCTTCTACCGATACTATTTCAGTCACTGTTCCATTGAGCTCTCTAGAGGATTACTCTTCTCAGGTAACTCTGTGGAAACCAGTAATTCTCTTAGGATACTCTGTTAACTGACCGCTCATCTCCTACTCCCAAGCACTGGAAATCTCATACTGCTTCTGTTTTTCATGCCTCTCATAAACTTTCTTCCCTTAACCTTTAGGCTCAGTTATGACATAATGACATCTCATCAATATCTAACCGCTGAGTCAGTTAAGACGCTCTGGCGCGTCATTTTCAGTAATTCTCAACTCGAGCATTTTTCACAGTACTGATCTTGTTTTATTGTTTTGCTTTGCACGAAAAAGTAAGTATACCTTAGTTTAACCAGACCACTGAGCTGATTAACAGCTCTCCTAGGGCTGGCCCGAAGGATTAGACTTATTTTACGTGGCTAAGAACCAATTGGTTACCTAGCAACGGGACCTACAGCTTATTGTGAAATCCGAACCACATTATACCAAGAAATGAATTTCTGTCACCAGAAATAAATTCCTCTAATTCTTCATTGGCCCGCCGGAGAATCGAACGCAGGCCCAGCACAGTGCTAGCCGAGAACGATATCGACCCGTCCAATGAGGAACTATGCAACAAACCATAATAAAGAACAAGTATTTTGCTTTAAAATGAAATCAGAATGAATGTCATAGCATGAAAAGTAACTTTGCAGATAGTGCACAAAGTAGAATACTGCTTATCAAAGCTCTGGCTCTGGGACAGGCAGGAATTGCAAAGGCTTTCTGACCGAGGGTTAACAGGTGGAAAGGGCAATCGTTTCTGGCCTGGGCTTGAAAAAGGCATTAACTTCCTCATCCTCTTGGTCTACGTATTTGTGCTCTGGTACAGTTGGTTGATTAAAAGCCTCGGCAGACAAAATTCCCACTTGTTTGAAAAAAGCAGAATAAAGCTGGAGATGAATAAAGGCTGATGATACAAATGGACATACATAAAGAAAAATATACGCTGGAATAATTAACGCAATAGTGCAAAGTACTTATGGTCTGAAAATATGTCAATATCTTACATACAATTTTTATTTAAATAAGTAAAGTATTAGGCATGATATTTCAATTTTTCTTTCATTATTTTCAATTTACAGGTTTCGAGATTTTCCTGTTACCAACCCAAAGAATGATGCTAAGGTCATGAAACTGAAATGAATGTTGAATTACATATATATATATATATATATATATATATATATATATATATATATATATATATATATATATATATATATATATACATATACTGTATACACATATGTACGTGTGTATGTATGTATGTATACAGATCTCTTTCTCTCTCTCTTCCCTACTTGGTATACAATACTTCTGTACATCCAAACCAGCCATCTCGTCTGAATCTGTCACAAATAATCCAACCAAGCCTCGCCATGTCACCTTCTGCGAGGTGTGTGACGTCATAACTCATCTCCTTCATATAGGAGAGAGAGAGAAACAGATAGACTGACATGCAAATGCATATATCTTAAATTTTCGCTTTGTAGACTGGCCACTATGCTATTATATACTGTTCCTTAATAGATCGCAACTTGAAATCACTTCACCTATAAAAACACTCATTTTAATTAAGCCTCTCTCTCTCTCTCTCTCTCTCTCTCTCTTATAATTATTCTCTATTTCCAAGTGCAAACAACTCCTAAGTGAATACGAGTATACATCTTAATATCAATAAAGGATGTAGAAAAAATAGTTGCAAATAACGATCACCCTATTCTCCTGGACTTGAAATCCTCTCGGACACATCCCCTTGTAAGGGAGTTTATAATCTTCTCAAGATAATTAAGATAGCGATTACTTCGGTATTGAATTACTAAAGATAACCCTGAGCTAGATTACCTTTTTGTACTCACGTTACCTACAAAGGAAAATTATAATTGCTTCCGTCCGAGTATGAGTATTATTATTATTATTATTCTAAATGGACGGGAAAAGACCAGCGTTTAATCCTACCCCGATTTCATAGTCATGTTATTGGATAACAAATATAACTTAAACCACGAAGAGTATAGTGTGCACTTTTATCTCTTAAATATATGTGTATATATATATATATATATATATATATATATATATATATATATATATATATATATATATATATATATATATATATATATATATCTTTATTAAAATCTAGAAGCCCTATTACAACACACTGACAAAAGATTTGGAAGTAATTAAATCAGTGTTTTGTATTTTCTTTTCCGCTTCTCAAGGAGGAGGAACAGCTATAGTCTTAGGTGTCGCTTTGGAACTTTCGTTTTTGCTTAATGCTGCTAATTTTCTGCAAATTTTGAAACG
Source organism: Macrobrachium rosenbergii (assembly GCF_040412425.1). Taxonomy (NCBI): domain Eukaryota; kingdom Metazoa; phylum Arthropoda; class Malacostraca; order Decapoda; family Palaemonidae; genus Macrobrachium; species Macrobrachium rosenbergii. The sequence continues at coordinate 12,965,116 of NC_089794.1, read as the reverse complement.
CTTTGAAATTGTCAAAACTATTCTAGGTCAAAGCCTTGGGAATAAAAATAATGCGAATGATGGCAATTAGAATACTATTTTAATTTTTGGGGGACGGGGCATTAAAGTTAAATGCTTTGTGCATTTGGAACTTTTGTTCACCTATCACAGTCTTATTATATACATGATTTCGAAGTTCCATCTACAAAATTGTCGAACTTTTTCAAGGTCAACCGTCCGACAAAACAACCACAAACATAACAACAATCAAAATGATAATAATATTAATAATTCTACAGTAGACTGATCAGACAAAACAAACAAATCAGCGCCGAAAACGACCAGCAATAAAGTTGTAAAGCCGATAACTTCACAATGACCTCGGCGTTGTTAATAAGCGTCATTCTGCCAGACTCCTGCTCGCTCCTCTGTGGCAGAGAAATCAATGATTTCATTATCGTCTGGTGATTTTGCATAGCGATGGACATAGTTTAATTAAGTTGATACAGCTGTTTTCCGAGTGGGCCCACCCCCCGATGGGGGCAGGCTTTGTATTATGTGGTAAATGGCGTTCTGTGTGTGTGTGTGTGTGTGTGTGTGTGTGTGTGTGTGTGTGTGTGTGTGTGTGTGTGTGTGTGTGTGTGAGAGAGAGAGAGAGAGAGAGAGAGAGAGAGAGAGAGAGAGAGAGAGAGAGAGGTGTTTCTGGATTTCTAATTAATGTCTTTATATTTTCCTGTATATACATACATATAATACACACAAACACACACACATATAGATATAGATATATATATATATATATATATATATATATATATATATATATATATATATATATATATATATATATATATAGTGTTGAAGAAATCTTCCTAATTCTGTCACTCGCCAGAATAAAAAATAGGAAACGTATATTTTCAATACATCATCCAAATGGGACGAGTAACCGAATGAACACAGCTAGCCCTGGTCCGAAAATAACCAGAAATAGGGGTGGAACTGATTCTCAAAACAAGAGTGGGGTAAAACAGAAAAATGGAAAAAATCGTAAATATCTTGACATTTTCCTTCGTAAGTCCTCTCTCAAAATCGACCGAAAAAAAAAAAATCAAGTAAATGAAGATAAAAACGAGTCTTTATTGTTGTTGAATCAGAAGTTCTCATTCGTTTGAATAAAGACAGTTCTATCCAAACGGGAAGGCGAACGTCCGATTTATTCAGGGAGCCCCATTATTCAAGCATCTTCCTCCCGCTCCCAAACCCCCGTTTTTCAAGTTTCCCCGCCCCCTCCACTCAAAATTAAATTCAGTCTGGTACCGTCAGTAGATTGGTTTTTATTACTGTCTTAGTTCCTGGAACCTCTTGATGTATGTATGTATTTTTATCCGTTTTATGATTTATCTTTTTTTTTCGGTATTCTGAATGATTTAGTTTCCTAGTTTTTCTCAAATATTACCGTCATTTTAAAAACAGTAATATTTAACATGAGCACAAGAAACCTGATCCTCTGAATAATGAATCCCCATGGCAGCAGACAAGCAAGCGCACATTTGACATAACACTGTAATAACCGTTTCACCTTCTTCTTTTCCTCCCAAGATTTTTCTCCTCAGCTCCATCGCCACTTTTGCAAGTGGCCCGGCTGTTATTATCACTATTTCCCTGTCCGGCTTAGTTCCGCAGAGCTGGGCAGGTGTTCGGCCATCCGTGGAACTGGAAGGGGGGAGACTTTCTCCACTCCAATACCCTATGCATCTGGAGCGGGTCACGAGAAACTGCTGGATGATTATTATTAAAATTGTAAAAGGAGAGGTCACAATTTTGTTAATGTTCAAAAATTTCGTATTTGCCAGATTTATATTAATTCTTCAAACTTAATAAATATGATTATTATTATTATTATATTATTCAACAATATAAGCAATGTTTTAGTAGGCCCATTGCGATTCCAAATTCTATGCAGTATGCAGTAGCATATATGGTGCCTTCATGTTTTATGACTACTGTGGCTGAGTGGATAATATTATGGTTGTTGGCCTGGCAAATGACAGGTCAGCCGTTCAAACTGCCAAAGATGAGGTTCTTCTTCTTCTTTATTATCATTATTATTATTATTATTATTATTATTATTATTATTATTATTATTATTATTATTAACATAAAGGTGACACTCATCTGTTAGACCCGTAGGAATTTTCTATCCACAATAATTGTTTGTGTTCAGATCTACAGGAAATTTATAACAAAATTTTTAAGACACATACAGTACGATTTTTCCGTCAAGACTTCCCAATGGGTCTGCAAAATTGCTTGAAAAATCATCCTTATTATTATGCTACAAAGTTAAAGAAAATGAAAAAATCCACCTCAAAATCTATAATCTGTTTCTATTTTCTTGAGCTGACGGTAAATGTCCTTCACCGATATCATTGAAGCATCTGTCTTACATTTTACTGGTCGCTGTATCTAAATTGTAACCTCTGATTGGTGGTGCGAAGCTTGAGCTTCAGCCAGTCACACGTAGCTTCGAGATAA
>NC_089794.1:12947602-12957602 GCF_040412425.1 Macrobrachium rosenbergii | reverse complement strand
TATATATTCATTAGTAATCTCCCTCAGGGCTACCAACTACCTGTACGCAATATTTATGTAACGCTCACCTGGAAGAATGTTCTTGGGAAATATGTTTATGAAGACCCTACTGAGAAATACCGGAATTAGTATAGAGGATTAGGATTACAAAATCTACAGCAAAATATCGGAAGCGTTACACAAGCATTTACGGTTATTAGGACGTTTCCAGAAATCCTGGAACGGATATTGACAAATGGGTTTATATAGACTCTATCAAGAAAAAATTCCTGGAGGAACGAGTAACCAGTTTATTATAACTAGCTCATTTAGATTGCAAGCAAGTAGATGAATAGGTGTTCTGTGTTGCATAATGCATCTGCAAAGTTCCGTCGCTTATTATGTCGGATATGCATTCCCATCTCTCTCTCTCTCTCTGTGTTTTCTCGTATCTCTATTCCAAGTTAAACTTCTCCCTCTCTGTTTTCTGGTAACTCTCTTCCAAGTCATACTTGTGTGTGTGTGTTTTCTCGAATCTCTATTCCAAGTTAAAGTTTTTTTTCTCTCTCTCTCCTCTGGTAACTCTATTCCAAGTCATACTTCTCTCTCTTTATGTGGGTGTGTGCGTGTGTGTGTTTTCTCGTATCTCTATTCCAAGTTAAACTTCTCTCTCTCTCTCTGTTTTCTGGTAACTATATTTCAAGTCATACTTCTCTCTCTCTCTCTCTCTCTCTCTCTCTCTCTCTCTCTCTCTCTCTCTCTCTCTCTCTCTCTTAACAAAACATTCACGATGACGCCAAAGGTATTTGCTTATCTCTACCATCAGCTCTTGCTGCTTAGTGCATTTCTTCTCCTTCTTCTCCTTATTCTTCTCTTCCAAGAAGTGACTGTGAGTCGGCTCCCATAGGAATAGACAAGCATAATAGAAGCAGGTGATTAAAGGCCTCTTTTGTTGGCCGACGAACCGCTATGACCCTCTTGGGGTGGTGTCACTCAACACAGATCGGGGCACAGGCAGAGATTCTTTTAGTGACTCGTTGCTAGAGAGAGAGAGAGAGAGAGAGAGAGAGAGAGAGAGAGAGAGAGAGAGAGAGAGAGAGAGAGAGAGAGAGAATTTTTTCTTGGTCTTCGTCTCGCAGTTGCGAAAGTAAAAGAGGGGCTTGAACGAGAAAGAATTCATTTACTATTCACAGAGAGAGAGAGAGAGAGAGAGAGAGAGAGAGAGAGAGAGAGAGAGAGAGAGAGAGAGAGGTAATTTTCTAATTTCCTGTAAAAGAAAGATCTTAAAAAGTACCGAGGCTAGAGGGCTGCACATTGATATGGTGATCATCCACCCTCCAATCATCATGCATACCAAATTGCAGCCCTCCAGTCTCTGTATTTTTGTTTATTTAAGGTTAAAGTAAGCCATAATCGTACTTCCGGCAGCGCTATAGGTACCAACAACATAGGCCACCAACGGACCGTGGCTGAGTTTCATGGGCCGCGGCTAAGAGTTTTATAGGCCGTGGCTGAGGCCACCACCGGACAGAAAGCTCGACTGCGTCGAAAAAACTTCGGCGCATTTTTTCCTAGTTTCTATTGCTTCCAGACGAGGCCAGAGAAGAGATTGAGAGAAAAAGAGAAACAGAGAACGACAGAAAAAAGAGAGACAAAAGAGCGCCTCTAAGCTTTGACAAAACCAAGAGAGAGAGAGAGAGAGAGAGAGAGAGAGAGAGAGAGAGAGAGAGAGAGAGAGAGGGGTAATTTTTTTTCTATTGCATTCAGACGAGGGCAGAGAGAAACTGAGTGAAAAGAGAAACAGAAAACGAAAGAAAAAATAGAGAGCCAAAAGAGCACCTCTAAACTTTGAAAAAACCAGAGAGAGAGAGAGAGAGAGAGAGAGAGAGAGAGAGAGAGAGAGAGAGAGAGAGAGAGAGAGAGAGAGAGAGTCTTAGCTCTACCGGACAAGGCTTCGAGTGCATGAACTATTTGTCTCTGGCAGGGCATACTTCTGAGCAAAAAGTTAGTTTATAAACTATCTATGAGAACTATCCGTCTCCTGCAGTTGCTGACTCCAGTATGTGTCTATCGGAGGCTTTTGTTTACAATTTGAATTCTTCTTTTACGAGGGTGGGGTTAGGCGAAGGAAACTCATTCTCTTGTCTGTGTTTACAATACTTGCTTTTATGACGATCAGATTACTTTCTATTTTATCCGTTTTCTCTTACTTTTATTTTTATGCGATATAAAAATGAGTTTTTTATTCACGTGCTTCTTTATTTACTCGGTATTCATTTGCCATTTTCTTCAGTAAATTTCCTATTGCCTTAATAAGGGCATTAAGTAGGGAGGAAGAATGTTTAGTAACTCAATGGCGTTTGGAACCTGTTTGATATGAATGTCCGCTCATTTTCAATAATAATAATAATAATAATAATAACCACTTATTTATCTACGATAGACGAGTGTTGCCATTGTTTTATTTAATGTATCAGACAGATATCGTCAGGTTCCCCCTACACTTCTTCTTGTTCTTCTGCCTCTTACTAAGGCGAAAGACCGCATTTACAGAGTGTCTGCAATGTAAGGGAGCCTCCCATTGTCTGTTGAAGCGCTTCCCTTGTCTGTTAAATTCGTGAGGAACCGGTCTCGAACAGGAACTGCCTGCCATTCTCACGGAGGTGTTTGATTTGCCCAGGTGTCCGGCATTGCTTCTTTTTTCTTCCTCTCCTTCTTCTTTATAGCTTTGCGAATTCTTGTTGGGTATGAAGGAAGGAGCCGTTGCAAAGGCTGGACCTCCTGCTAATGTTTTTTGCTATTTCAGTGGGGTAACGGGCACATGTATATATAAATATGTAATTTCTGTTTATATGTTTATGTAATGTTTTTCTTATTTCTTTATTGCGTATAGTTTCAAAAAACAAACAAGTGCAAAATACGCCGAAGTTTCTTTGGCGCAATCGAGTTTTCTGTACAACGTATAATACTGTATGAGCCGCTGCCCATGAGACTTTCAGCCACGGCCCGGTGGTGGCCTGCCCTATAGCGTTGTCAGACGCACGATCATGGCTAACTTTAACCTTAAATAAAATAAAAACTACTGAGGCTAGAGGGCTGCAATTTGGCATGTTTGATGATTGGAGGGTGGATGATCAACATACCAATTTGCACCCTCTCCAAATTAAAACGTACAGAAATCTAATGTTTTCATACATACGTACCTATGTACTTCTATATATACAGTACACACACACACACATATATATATATATATATATATGTATGTATGTATGTATGTATGTATGTTGTATGTATGTATGTATAGGTGTGTTATTTTTATGTTTATGTATTGCTCTTCTTATTTTTTCATATAGATATATTTTGGTCATCACAACATAACTTACAATAAGCTACTGTTTTCATACATACATAAACACATACACATACAATAATATATATATATATATATATATATATATATATATATATATATATATATATATATATATATATATATATATATGTATATAAAATATATATACATATATATAATATGTATATAGCCTATGTGGTGCGTGTGCGTAGCCTATCACTGTGGTTCAATTTCTTATGTAACATACGGATAGCGTAAATTTAAGCTTTGTTGCCGATGTTGTCTTAATCTAAATGTGATGTCTTGTGTTATCTCTCCCTTTGTTTTTATATGTGACGCAAATTTTTCTTTGGACTAATGTGAAAAAATACTCTCGGAAAGACTGTATACAAGACATTCGACTTACAACATACTTGGTTATCATTCCAGCAGTCGATACTCTGTTGGAATTATTGATATTCGACTTACAACATACTTGGTTATCATTCCAGCAGTTGATACTCTGTTGGAATTATTGATATTCGACTTACAACATACTTGGTTATCATTCCAGCAGTCGATACTCAGTTGGAATTATTGATATTCGACTTACAACATACTTGGTTATCATTCCAGCAGTCGATACTCTGTTGGAATTATATCAATGGTCTTTAGTTATAAAACAGTAATGTACAGAAATAAAATCACGTGAATAAATATAGCTAAACCACACACTGGTAGATAATACTGAAGAATATTCCTGAATACCTATTTCTGTGTCAGAACGATGCGATCATCACGATTAGTATTTACAGTATACTTTAATAATTTTCCAGGGAAAGTGAAATGAAATAAAGATAAAAAGGGCAAAAACCAAAAGATCAAACATATTAATAGTAACATTCTGTGAAAGTTCATTTATGATCCTAATATTAGTAAGGAAATGGAATTAAAACTATTGTTTTGTCCACTTAAAAAAAAAAAAAAAAATACAAAGATTGAGTGGGATTAACTTAAAAAAAAATACATAATATATATATATATATATATATATATTAATATATATATATATATATATATATATATATATATATATAAATATATATATATATATATATATATATATATATATATATATATATATATATATATATATATATATATATATAAAATATTCAGCAGTGCTTACTTCCCTATCAAAACATTTTAGTCATCGTTTCAATCTTGGCAATAAGATTAACAATTAAACTTTTGATACTTTATTGTTAGCTTCTAAAAAGAAGACCGATCAACATCCAATCAATAAACATAAGATAAAAAAAATGAATTAAAAAAAAAACAATATCTAGAAATACGCAAAAAATAAAACAAAGGAAGATCCAGAAATACTCGACAATATCCAAGCGTGCCCTACATTCCGGAAAGAAAAAACTCTGCTCCTCCGTAATCCGGAATATTTATGTAGCTCTTAATCCCATAACCTGTAATTTCATTTGTAATTTGTACGTCTCAGTGGAAGTCTACTAATCCTTAATGATATTAAAGTCTTAGTTCTGTGACAGGGATTTGCATGTCCTACGGGACTTCTTCGTTTGTTGTTTGTTCTCTGTTGTAGCTGTTTCTTTCCTTTGGGATTGTTTATGGGACTTCGTTTGTTGTTTCTTCTTCTTCATTGTATTTGTTTCTTTCCTTTGGGATTGTTTGTGGGGTTCTTTGTTTGTTGTTTGTTCTTTGCTTTAGCTGTTTCATTCTTTTGGGATTGTTTGTGGGACTTCTTCGTTTGTTGTTTGTTCTTTGTTGTAGTTGTTTCTTTCCTTTGAGTTTCTTTGTGGGATTTCTTCGTTGTTGTTTGTCCTTTGTTGTAGTTGTTTCTTTCCTTTGAGTTTCTTTGTAGGATTTTCGTTGTTGTTTGTCCTTTGTTTTAGTTGTTTCTTTCCTTTGTTTCTTTGTAGATTTCCGTTTGTTGTTTTTCTTTGTTTACTTTTAAGATTGTTTGTGGGACTTCTTCCTTTGTTGTTTGTTCTTTGCTGTATTTGTTTCTTTCGTCTGAGATTATTTGTGAGACTTCGTTTGCTGTTTGTTCTTTGTATCTGTTTCCTTTGAGACTGTTTCTGGGACTTCTTCGTTTGTTGTTTGTTCTTTGCTGTATTTGTTTCTTTCTTTTGAGATTGTTTGTGAGGCCTCGTTTGTTGTTTGTTCTTTGTATTTGTTTCCTTTGAGATTGTTTGTGGGACTTCTTCGATTGTAGTTTGTTCTTCGTTGTATTAGTTTCTTTCTTTTGAGATTGTTTATGAGACTTCGTCTGTTGTTTGTTCTTGTTTGTGAGACTTCGTTTGTTGTTTGTTCCTTGTATTTGTTTCCTCCGAGACTGTTGAAGGGACGTCTTCGTTTTTTGTTTGATCTTCTTTGTTGCATTTGTTTCTTTCTTTTGACATTTTTTTTTACTTGTTTGGGAATATTTATGACCGTTGGCTTGTTTATGTAAAGGTGCTGCACTCATGCATTCAAGTGCCCGCCTCTAGTGTATAATTACAATAAATTTAGATCTCTGTTAAATAAATTTATTTTACTTACCTTGGGACACAAATCAGCCCTAAGGTATGTAAAGTACATAAAATAAATTTAGTAAAAATAAAATCAATTTATCCACTATGACTAGTAGACTCATGCTATCAAAAATACTTTAATATAAATGAGGGTCGAGAAGGCTCCGTCCCCGGGCTGGACATCGGTAAGTCTAAACGATGGTTCCATAACCAATAGACGCAGTTACACACAGAAAAAATATATATTGGCAGCCATTACCCATATCTATTATCATTATTATTATTGTTATCATACCAAAGAATATGTTCATAAATAAGGAGCGAAAAATTGCAGAAGGACAAAATTAAAGGAGCTGGACAGCTAAATTGATAATGACGCCCAGCAAATGACCACAGGAATCTCCGAAAGGGATCTTTAGTACCGCCCACAGCGCGTTGCAATCACGCAGTATGAGAAACCGGTCCTAAGCAATAAGAAAGGCAGTCCTGCGTTTGAAATTCATTTAGGTATTGAGAAAGTTTCTTCTCATTTCGATTATTATTTTAAACTTTCAATTCGTTCAGATTTATTTTCATGTATACGCTGAAAGAGAGAGAGAGAGAGAGAGAGAGAGAGAGAGAGAGAGAGAGAGAGAGAGAGAGAGAGAGAGAGAGAATGTAATTTACTGAAGATCTGGGACACCAGTTTTTTTTTTTTTTTTACTTTATGAAAAATGTATTAAGTATCACATAAAGAATTCAAGATATGGAAATTCCAGGCTGAAGAGAGAGAGAGAGAGAGAGAGAGAGAGAGAGAGAAAAGCAGTAAGGGAAAGAAGGTTAAACAGACTGCGAGCGAGAGAGAAAAGCATCACCAACCAAGTAACCAAGTAGTATCTCTCTCTCTCTCTCTCTCTCTCTCTCTCTCTCTCTCTCTCTCTCTCTCTCTCTCCACAATGAACCCGACAAGCAACAAGAAGTGTAGAAGTCAGGGCGGTCCACACAATGGGAGAAATTACGGTGATTTAAAAGTCACCTCTTGACATCCCCCGGGGTTGAAATTTCACACCTCAAGATAGTCCGGAATAGTGTGAGAAGAACCACGAAAAGGAGGACCGGACCACCAGTCGAAATGGAGATTGAGGGACGTGACAGGGAATCGGAATAATGGAGGAATCGGAAGGAGCTACTGCAGACATTAAGATGAAAGAGAGGGTGTGTTTATTATATCTGTATATATCTATACAGACGTACATAAATACACACATATATGTGTATATATGTACATATATACAAATATATATTATACATATGTATGTTTTTCTACATTTTACGAGTAAATAAAGATAAGTTATTTACAAAGTAAATCACTAAGTGATAAATAGATAGATAGATGGACACAAAACTAAAAAAAAGAACAAGAAAATAACACAATACCTTGGACGCCGGCCGCATGGAAAAAGAAAAAGGAGAGAGAGAGAGAGAGAGAGAGAGAGAGAGAGAGAGAGAGAGAGAGAGAGAGAGAGAGAATGTGTGTGTAACCACAATGGAAAAAAGGACCCAAGAAAAAGAGCAAAACTTAGGAGAAATAGAAGGATTGGGGTTAACGCGATACAACCCAGTCATACAAGTTTGGCAACAATATTGAATTGGCCCAGAGGAAGTCCATTCATAAAATCCTTTGTAAAGCGACACCTTTCCATTTACGACATCCCTGGGGAACAGTCGTCTTTGTAATGGGTTATTTTGTAAAACAGCGCCTATTAATGCAGCATTTTGTCAGATAGCGCCTGTTAATTAAGTATTTTGTCCGTTAGCGCATATTAAAAGATACTGTGTAAAGCAGAGCCTGTGAAATGAAGTATTTTGTCATGTAGTGCCAATTAATAAGCGCCTATTAATGCTGCATGTCGTCAGCAGCATCTATCAATGAAGCATTGTCAGGTAGCGTCTATTAAATGGATATTGCATAAAGCTGAGCCTCTTGTTGAGGTAGTTTGTCAAGTAGCACCCACTTATGCGACATTTTGTCAGGCAGCGCCTGTCAATGACGTGCTTTGTCAAGAAGCGCCTATTACAGGGATACTGTGTAAAGCAGCGGCTGTTAGTGAGGTATTCGTTAATTAAATAGAACCTGTTAATGAGATATTTTGTCAGATAGCGCCAATTAATGAAGTGTTTGTAAGGTAGCACCTGTTAATGAGAGATTTTGTCAGGTAGCGCTTATTAATGAAGTGTTTGTAAGTTAGCACCTGTCAATGAGATATTTTGTCAGATAGCGCCTATCAATGAAGTATTTGTAAGGTAGCACCTGTTAATGAGATATTTTGTCAGGTAGCGCCTATTAACGAAGAGTTAGGTAGAACCTGTTAATGAGATTTTTTTTGTCAGGTAACGCCTATTAATGAAATGTTTATAAGGTAGCACCTGTCAATGAGATATTTTGTTAGATAGCGCCTATTAATGAAGTGTTCGTAAGGTACCACCTGTTAATGAGATATTTTGTCAGGTAGCGCTTATTAATGAAGTGTTTGTAAGGTAGCACTTGTCAATGAGATATTTTGTCAGATAGCGCCTATCAATGAAATGTTTGTAAGGTAGCACCTGTTAATGAGATATTTTGTCAGGTAGCGCCTATTAACGAAGAGTTAAGTAGAACCTGTTAATGAGATTGTTTTGTCAGGCAGCGCCTATTAGTGAAACGTTTGTAAGGTAGCACCTGTCAATGAGATATTTTGTCAGACAGCGCCTATTAATGAAGTGTTTGTAAGGTAGCACCTGTTAATGAGATATTTTGTCAGGTAGCGCCTATCAACGAAGTGTTTGTAAGTTAGCACCTGTCAATGATACTTTGTCAGATAGCGCCTATTAATGAAGTGTTTGTAAGTAGCACCCGTCAATGAGATATTTTGTCAGGGAGCGCCTATTAACGAAGCGTTAAGTAGAACCTGTTCATGAGATTTTTTTCTCAGGTAGCGCTTATTAATGAAGTGTTTATAAGGTAGCACCTGTCAATGACATATTTTGTCAGATAGCGCCTATCAATGAAGTGTTTGTAAGGCAGCACCTGTCAATGAGATATTTTGTCAGGTAGCGCCTATTAACAAAGCGTTAAGTAGAACCTGTTAATGAGATTTTTTGTCAGGCAGCGCCTATTAATGAAGTGTTTATAAGGTAGTACCTGCCAATGAGATATTACGTCAGATAGCGCCTATTAATGAGTGTTTGTAAGGTAGCACCTGTTGAGGTATTCTGTCACACTGTGCCAAATAAGGGGGCATTTTAAAATGTCAGATACCCCAAAATTATTAATTATTTTTTAGCTGTCGCTTGTTAATGAAGTATTTTGTCAGGTAGCGCCTGTTAATGAGGTATTTTGCCAGTGGCGCCTTTGAATGAAATCTTTTGTAAAGCAGCCCCTGTTAATGAGGTGTTTTGTTAGGTAATCCCTGTTAATGAAGTGTTTTGTCAAGGACTATCAATGAGGTATTTTGTCAGGTAGCGCTTGTTAACGAATAGTTTTGTCAGGTAGCGCCTTTCGCTAAAACATTAGCGTGAGGTAGTGCCTGGTATTGAGGTATTTTGTCAGTCAGCTCCGGTTAATGAGGCGTTTTGCCAGGTAGCGCCTGTCAGTCATATGTTTTATCAGGTAACGCATATTAATGAAGTATTCTGTCAGGTAGCGCCTTTTACTAAAGCATCAGTGTGAGGCAGCGTCCTTTAATGAAGTATTTTGTAGGATATCGTCTGCTAACAACATACTTCGATGAATAGCATCTGTGAATGACTGATTAATATTTAACAGCGCATATGAATAGTTAGTTCAATTCGTAAAACATTTGGTAGAGCATCTATTTACACTATACTATAGGCAGATTCTAAAACAGACCCTACTATAAAAAGTTAATTCCTAAAGCCGTTGTTGATAATAAAGCCTTTTCATAAAGCTACATCCGTGAAATAAGAATCTTCTATATATAAAGCTACACTTAATGATAAAAGGCTTTCTGTATAAAATCGTTTGCAAACATCCTCTGAATTAAATATTTTATTCAAGCCTTTTTAAAACAAAGGTTTTGTAGCAACATGAAACCCTCTGTAAAATGATATATTTATATCACACATCTCTTAAAATAAAACTTCTTGCAATTTTAACATACAC
>NC_089794.1:12940102-12942602 GCF_040412425.1 Macrobrachium rosenbergii | reverse complement strand
TCTTGGGATACCATTTATCCTCCACTGTAAAAACATGCCGCTAAATTGTGTATATGTCCTTGAACAGGTAATAAGTAAATAAATACGCTTAGATCCCTCTTACGCTGTTCATTTCTATAGGTGGGGTTGTTGCAAAGCATATTGCTGTTCATTTCTATAGGTGGGGTTGTTGCAAAGCATAACATTTGCAGGTTGAATTATTGACAGCAGGTGCGTTACGGATGCCATCCTAAGACCGTGGCTTTCTGCCAGTTCTTAAAATGTTGGGGGCGAACGGAAAACAGTTACCATTCACATTCAGGTTAATGAAGTAACTTTTTTTATGAATATCGTTTTTCGTATATTCAGCTTATTTCTAGGATGTACTGAATTCCTGAACGATATATATGCAAGACGGATAAATAATGTATATGCGATTACTATTTTAAAATATATATATATATATATATATATATATATATATATATATATACATGTATTTAGATAGATAGATAGATACAGGTATATTAATATACATATAAATACATATATACATATATATAAATATATATATATATAAGCTATATATAAATTTGTGTACGTATCTTCTGAAATATATGACGCACCGTTGCAATAAAATGGACGATAATGGATACAAAAACTGAAATCAAAATGAACACTTTTTAATTACTTTCATTTATCATTTACAAAACAATATAACCATAGCTCGTGTTCGTATTCCATTTTGTTTGCCGACTTTTCATCATTATTATTCGATCTGTGTCTGTATACTATTTCGAGTTTCAATTAATTTTTCTAGGGCTGCCACGCTTGCTAGTAATTTCCATCATTTAAAAGTCTTTTCATTCATTCGCTTGAATTATTTACATTATTGCTTATATGATACTAATAATCCGAGGACTGACTGACTGATTGAGTTCTGTGTCTGCCTTATTTACTCGTTTGACTGAGTGAATGACGACTTAGTTGAGAATATATAAAAACTGTCACTTCCTCATCGATTATTCCCCAAAAGGGGAATGAGTAAAAGTGTTGTTGTTTAGAGGTTGTAAGACATCAACATCATTCTTCTTCTTCTTCTTCTTTTCTTGACCATAATTAGACTTTGTACATGTTTCCACATTAATGCAATTCTTCAGTATTGAAAGAGTTTGTAAAATGTGGTACAATGTTAGGGAGTGAATTTCCTGATAAACGGTATACTTTTACTTTTACTACTCAAATCAGGGTGAGTAACACAAATCATATGAAGAATTGACGGCCATAATAATAAGCAAACTCATAAAAATACAATCCAAATGAGAAAATCAAAAGTGAAATTGAATGATACGAGTCAAACAAAATTATAATGCAAAGAGAAATGAAATCTGAATCCACTGAAAATAGTCATATGAGATACTAGCAAATAATATTCTAAAGAGAAATGACTACAACGGAAATGAGAAACCTACAGAAATATACGTCATGCCAGAGTGGAAAACTATTTACTAACATATAAACGTTAAGTCAAAGTGGAGAACTATTTACTAACATACGTCAGATGAGTACATATGCAGTCAAGGACAAGGGAACTAATGCAAATATAATTTAAATGAGACACTGATGGCTTCGAGCACAGTCATTCAAATGAGAACCTAATACAATTGCCCTTCCAACGAAGAACCTGAACATTTATTCAAATGAGACACTAAAACTTGTACGAGTCAAATGAGAAACTAAAACTAAAATGTAAAAGAGTCAAAGAAGACACGAATGAATGTACAGTGATCGCTTGAGCAACAAATACACACATAGCTGAAAGAGCAAAAAGTTCAAACATTTGCTAGCAGAAAAAGCTATTGCAGTTACACGTCAAATAAGAAGCTGATACGAAAACGAGTCAGTTAAGAAATTAATGCAAAAACTAGTCAGTTGAGAAACTAACGCAAATGAAAGTTAAATGAGAAACTACGGCCATTAAAAGTCAAATGAAAATTTAATGCCAATATGGGTCAAATGACAAAATAATAACAGATTAGTCAAGCGAGAAACTAATGATATAGTGAATCAACTGAGAAACTGAAGTAAAAAAAAAAAAAAGAAAGTTAAATGAGAACCTAGCGGACTCCAGAATTGAGTCAAATGAGAACCTCATCAAAAATGGACACCAAAGCCAACACAAGTCAAATGTGGAACTAAAGTATTCTCACACCAAATACGAAACGAAATTTTCACAAATCACGCGAGAATCTTCTGCTGAAAAACAGTCGAACAAGGAACTAACTCAAAACACAAGATAAATAACCAGCCAAACCAAAGCAAACACGAATCAGATGAGAAAATTACGACGAAGCGAAACCTGACGAACAAGATAACTGAGAGACCAACTAAGCTTCTGTATTTATCTTACCTTTCCATAAAAGGTATAACTGCCGTCCAAGTCTCCCCGACATGTGGCCGAGCTGTTGGAGGAAATGAAAGGAGAAAATAGAGAGAAAAAAAGACAAATGGTCAAACTGTT
>NC_089794.1:12932602-12937602 GCF_040412425.1 Macrobrachium rosenbergii | reverse complement strand
TCAGCCATGAATTAAAGTACCTTTCTCGATGAATAAAAATATTAGATTTCAGCATCTGATGAATAATATACATAATGAAAATTATGCTGTTCACTATTTTAAAGTCAAAATATCTGCACTAACGTTGCTATGAGGGAAACGTTTTAAGAGAATACATTGTGAATATTTGAAATTCGATCACAAATATCAGGAATGAAAAAACAATACAGCGTTGTTGACCAAGAATATTTTAAATTTATTAGTGGATATTAAGACGAATTGAATTTTATACAGTATTCCATCAATATTCATTATGCCTGTTTACTCTGTTGTCACGGAGAGAGAGAGAGAGAGAGAGAGAGAGAGAGAGAGAGAGAGAGAGAGAGAGAGAGAGAGAGGTGAAGGTTGTCGAAGGAAGTAATTTTCTCTTTATGATATATTTGGTCAGAGAGAGAGAGAGAGAGAGAGAGAGAGAGAGAGAGAGAGAGAGAGAGAGAGAGAGAGAGAGAGAGAGTAATTTTCTCTTTATGATATATTCAAACGCAAGATATAATTTGACAGACTGACAGACATAGCTAATCACAAAACACACGACACAGACATAGCTAATCACAAAAACAGAGAGAGAGAGAGAGAGAGAGAGAGAGAGAGAGAGAGAGAGAGAGATCCCATAACCGAGAGACTTCTGTGGTTTTCATGCATGACCGAATAAGAAGAAAAAGGTTCCTATAATGCGAACATTTTCCAACAGCGATTCGTCTTTTACCGAAATTTTACGACCCTCTTCCTCGCTTCTCATTACCCGTCTTGTGTGTGAGTGTGTCCGTGTGCTATGTACGTAAGCAAATGAAGGTCAGTGCGCTTGCATGTACGCGTGTACGTATGTATTTTTCCTGAAAGGACTCGATGCTTACTCTGGTGATTGGTAAAATTCTCAGGTCGCAAATGCCTATCACTTCGCGCACCGCTGCGCAATTTCGACATGTTTGCGCCGAAGAGCAACGCTGGTTTGCGCCGCCGTCCTGGGATTCTGTTCATACCTTTTCTCCTGAGAAAGTCACCTTTCGGTCTCTGCTTTCTTTTTTGCTATATCACTGTCAGTGAAAATATTCACTATTAGCAATGTACTGTTTGTTTAAATGGTTTCGTTATCAGTAACGTGTAGGCCTATTATTTATTATTTTATTTCACTTCTTCAATTTGAACGATATTTGTCAAATATTAATGGTTAACACATTTTCAAACTATTAGTTTTTCGAGCCTCACTGAAACCCATTACCGCTCTCTCTCCATATTCTTACGTTCTACTGCATGATTATGATCGTTGATTATTTGGGATGAAGTTGCCGGTCTCATGCCACTAACCTTTATACAGCGTTTCTTTCTTTTAACCATTTTAGTATTATTACTATCATTAGTAGCCAAGCTACAATCCTAGATACTTCTAGTATGGAAGTATCTACAGTTAAATTTCACGGTGAAAATTATTTTATGCGAGTGAAAATGATCTCGTCAGTTTAGGAAGATGGATTTTCATCCTGAGTCTCTCTCTCTCTCTCTCTCTCTCTCTCTCTCTCTCTCTCTCTCTCTCTCTCTCTGTGTGTGTGTGTGTGTGTGTATGTACGGTATGTGTGTGCAAGTGAGTGTGTGCGTGCGTCCGTTAGACTGCCCAGCCTCGAGTTCTCAGTATAAGTTCAATAATACAAGGAAATTTCTACTTTGTATGAATATCGATGACGGTCTAGGAAATCCCTCAGATGTGGAATGATCTCTTTTCTATCTATCTGTCTGTCTAGCTACTTATCTATCTGTATATGTATGTGTGTATACATGTGTGTGTGTGTGTGTTAGATTAGATAGTACATATAGAGATATAGCGATAGACACAGATGATTACCCAAACATTCTCTCTCTCTCTCTCTCTCTTTCTCTCTCTCTCGGTTGAGTTCACCTCATTGTTTGTTTAGAATCATTTCAACGTGTTTTCGTTGTAAGTCGAACGCTGGCCGCTTTTGTGCCTTTGTTCGAAGCGAATTCGCCTTTCGATTGAGCATTGTGCTCTTTCGGCTGACGCTCCTATCAATTAGTTTCCGAATGCTTTCGAAGGGAAACAAACAAGTGGGAAGTGGCAACTATCTTGTATGTTGTATGTATGTATGTATGTGCGTGTATATATGTGTGTGTGTGTGTGTGTAAAATTAAAGTATACCTTAGTTTAACCAGACCACTGAGCTGATTAACAGCTCTCCTAGGGCTGGTCCGAAGGATTAGACTTATTTTACGTGACTAAGCTTATTGTGGAATCCGAACCACATTATACTAAGAAATGAATTTCTATCACCAGAAATAAATTCCTCTAATTCTTCATTGACCGGCCGAAGACTTGAACTCGGGCCTAGCAGAGTGCTAGCCGACAACTCTACCTACTCGTCCAACGAGGAACTGTGTGTGTGTGTAAATTGTTTAGCTACCTCTCCCTTATGGGGAGGAAGTGTAGATGTTGAACTCTCTCTCTCTCTCTCTCTCTCTCTCTCTCTCTCTCTCTCTCTATATATATATATATATATATATATATATATATATATATATATATATATATATATATATATATATATATATATATATAATTTATATGCAAGGAGTCCATAAAACACCAAAAGGGATAGAAGTTCTGTTTCAACAGAATATATATATATATATATATATATATATATATATATATATATATATATATATATATATATATATATATATATAATCTAACTCTCATTCATATAGATGAAGTAACGTTCAATGCGAATGAGATGACAACTATGGGAAAATAACAGAGGAAAATGAACAAAAATGAAAACAGCAAGGTAAATAAAAGAAAAATTCAAATAAGGATTTTACTAAAAAAATTATAGGTTACGAAAGATATTTTCGAAATACAAAAAAGTTGAATTTCAATATCACTAATAAAGGAACATTTTCAAATATTAGGAGAGTAAAGCGGGAAACCCGCCCCAGAAGGGTAAAGATATCAAGAACTCTGATAAATTGGGAAAATTGTAACGGAGTAACTTTTTGAGATAAGAGAAAATTGGAAAGAACGTTATCTCAAAACGTAAAAAACTTGAACGGTAAACTGGCTCATGACTTGAAAGGTAAGGCAGTAACTTTAGCCCACAAGGAAAAATTGGATTTTGTAGTCTTTACGCATAAAAAAATTAAAATAGGAAACTTAATCAAAAACTAAAATTGGAGGCAACTAATTAAAAAACAGAAGAAAACGGAAAAATATCTGAAAATTAGAACATAAAAAAATAAGCTGATGAAGGGAAAATTTTCATTAAAATGAGGACAAAGTCTGTGAAAGGTATATT
The DNA here is from genome assembly GCF_040412425.1 of Macrobrachium rosenbergii. NCBI lineage: Eukaryota > Metazoa > Arthropoda > Malacostraca > Decapoda > Palaemonidae > Macrobrachium > Macrobrachium rosenbergii. The sequence continues at coordinate 12,934,258 of NC_089794.1, read as the reverse complement.
TTAAATTGAAAGCTGATTATATAAGTGGGGAAAATCAAAACTGGAAAATGTAACAATACCTTGTAAATTACAACAATAAAACTAATCAAAGAAGGTAAAATTCAAGTTGAAAAAGTTAACAAAAAGGTTACAGTGAAAATAGGAAGCAGGAAATGATAACTTAAAATTGGGAAAACTAACTAAAGGAAGGAACATTTTCCTGAGAATTTCAGCACAAAATGGAAAATTAAAAGCAAGTTAACTAACACAAGAGAATGAATGTAAAAAAAAAAATAAAAAATTAAAATGAGAACACTAGCTAAAAAAAGAAAATTAAAAGCTAAAATATAACCAAAAGGGAAATGAAAACGAGAAAACTAACACATAAAAATAAAAAAAGGAAAATTAACTCAAAATGGGAAAATTAAGAGCAAGGAATATTTGATTCACAATGGGGGAGTCAAAAGCAAGGGAAAACTAACTTGAAATGGGGAAAATAAAGGCAGTGGAAAACTAACTCGAAATGGGAAAATTAAGAGCAAAGGAAAATTAACCCGAAATGAGAAAATTAAGAGCAAAGGAAAACTAACTCGAAACGGGAAAATACGAAAAGGAAAATGTCAGATCGGAAATTGCCACCATCCAGCATTCCAGCGGAATTCTGGAACCGACCTGGAGCCGACTTAGAGGAGATTTCGGAGATATTTCATTAAATGAAGACTTGCATCTGCCACTTAAGCCTATTGGAAGTTCCCATGACTGCTCATCAGAAGTTGATAATGATTCCTTTAAATGGAGAGAGAGAGAGAGAGAGAGAGAGAGAGAGAGAGAGAGAGAGAGAGAGAGAGAGAGAGAGAGAGAGAGAGAGAGAGAGAGGCCGCAGTATACATTTTGTAAGTGTAATGGTATATATATGTATGTATGTATGTATATATTTATATTATATATGTGTGTGTGTGTAGGAATATACTGTATATGAATTATTGTCACATTAACACGTGACTTTTACAGTCACCAATATTAAACCATAAATACCATTCAATAATAATGAATTCACTATACCTTGAGAATAACTTATACCAAAAGGGAATTATAAGTACCTCTCCCCGGCCAGGACTGAGCACCTTAATTAGATACAATGATAGACGGTCGACACAATCATTCGCTTATCAAAATCTCTCTCTCTCTCTCCAGCACAGCACGGTCGCAAAGTACAAATTAACTCCGCTTAAATACACCCCCGCTGTGATGGTATGATAATTGCGCTTCTGTGTCTCACTGACAGAAGTGTCACACTTCACTTCTTCCCACACTCAATTACGCCTCGATGGAAGTTGCAGAAGCGGCACTTCAAGGTGCCACGCCGTTAGGGCCACTAGCACGCTGTCGGGTTACGCGTCATTCGACCTTACGGGCGTTGGGTTATTGGGGGTCGTGTTCCGCCACTCGAGAGTCAGTTTAGTTTTTCGACTTTTCGCTGCTACTTCCGGTGGTCGATTTTCCATTCTTTTTATTATTATTTTTGACTGTTTCGTTCCTTCTTTACTTCTAAGTTCTGGTTTCAATATGTGCTGTTTCTTATTTTCTAGCACAGGTCTGTCAATTTTTTATTCTATTCAGGTTTTTTAGTTTTCTGTAAAAGAAGTCTATTGCGCCGGCTTTGTCTGTCCGTCCGCA
>NC_089794.1:12917602-12927602 GCF_040412425.1 Macrobrachium rosenbergii | reverse complement strand
TAACACGCAACCAACATCTCCCTGGGCATGCTAAATGCTCTTGTCATTTCATTTTTTCATTTAATACAAATCCCCTTGGTGTACCCATGTTTCTTTGAATACTCTTTATCCCCTGCCATGTAACCTCTGCCATAACATGTGCCCCAAATAAATATTCTATTCCTCTGACATATCCTATGCCTAATAATGAGCACTTTACCCCTAGGCATACTTGGTATTTAATAGGGGATTATAACTTTGAATTCTAATCTAGAGCTACGCAATCTCGTCTGTAATTCAGAGATGGTGAAAAAAATATTACCCTCACCTCACCAGCTGGCCATCCCCGAGGCATACCTTATGGAACCGAGTATGCCCTACCACCCGCAGCATGCCCTAAGCCACAGGGCATACCATGAACTTTTAAAGGCAACAAACTAAACGCCTTACGACCCAGAACATACCTTACACACCAAGGCGCAGCCGGTACCTTGAACAACATCTAGAGAGAAATGTTACCCAGACCTCTCCAACCAACTTCCCACCGCCGAGGCATACACTACGCCTCAGAGCATACCCTACGCCCCAAGGAATACCCCATTACCCACAACGACTCCTGGAGCCCCTCCGTGGTCTCTCATCCGTAACTCATGAAGGTAAAAAAAATATGACTTTCACTGTATTGCATTGTGTACCTCATACCAAGCATGTGAAGTGAGACGAGAAAAAGGTAGAAGAAAAAAAAAAGTCGGTAATTTATTTCTACCCGTGAAGGTAAAAGTAATCTTTTCCTTTCGCAAGATGAATGTCATTTTCCTTCAATTTCAAGGAGAGGTTAATGTAATTCCTAATACAAAGGCCTACGAGAACTTTACAATTTGTTATGCTGATCTTAAATGCAATGTCATACTTGTATATATATATAAACATATATATATATATATATATATATATATATATATATATATATATATATATATATATATATATATATATATATATATATATATATATATATATATAAACTTATCAAAGCTTATTTATATATATAAATGTGAATATATATATACACACATTTATATATACATGCATATTAAAAGTACACGCACACACACACACACACACACACATATATATATATATATATATATATATATATATATATATATATATATATATATATATATATATATATATATATATAAACTTTTGAGAGAGAGAGAGAGAGAGAGAGAGAGAGAGAGAGAGAGAGAGAGAGAGAGAGAGAGAGAGAGAGAGAGAGAGAGAGAGAGAGTCTGTAAACAAAAAGTTTAGGCTTACTTCCAAGCTCTCCGTATTATTAGATAAACCCAAAATGTCTTCATCAGAGAAACTTACACTGTATAAAGTTGTCTATCCTACCTCTAACTGAGCATCATCTCGAGTTTCATTGTGAGAGAGAGAGAGAGAGAGAGAGAGAGAGAGAGACTTGTTTGATTAGTTAGCTCTGCTGTGGCTGTTACCAACTTAATAATAATAATAATAATAATAATAATAATAATAATTAATTATTATTATTACATTATTATTGGAAGTAGTAGTAGTACAATTATCATATTAGCAACAACAACAATAATAATGACAGCTTTAATATTATCACTTACCACTGCTGTCATCATTTTAGTTTAAACACTCAGAAGACTGTGAAATTACTGTCTTTATTATTACAATCAAGTCTAAAGTTTCGCGAGGCTGCTTGTAATATTAACCTATAATTTCGTATAAACACTTGATTACCTAAATTTCTACTTAGTTAACTGGATAATCGATACAATTCTAATGATTGCGGGCTCCTCGTGTCTAATTTTGGCTCATTATTCTACAGAACCAGATTTCCTTCTAACATTGGTAACTGATTTTTTTCTGTCCCTCTACAGATTCAGCAACAAGAGTATGTGATTAACTGAGCAACTACATAAATATTTAGAGGTCATTCATTTTTCAAAGAAATTTTAGAGCCGCCTTAGGAATGATTTATAACATATGAATGTTTGGTTTACTTGAGACCTGAAATAAGGTTAAAAAGTTAAAATCATACAGTATATCCATGGTGCAACTCTTGTTGCAGTCACTTAATGGAAAAGAAAGTGCGACAGAGGTCTAGAAGTATCACTTAGGGTGCCTCAACATTGCAGTAAAACATATCATAAACACAAGTCGGTAACTTATCACACACACACACACACTCATCACAAACAGGTTAAATAAAGTCAACAACTTACCGGTAATCACAACTAATGCTTCATACCATTATACAACAACAGCCAGAGATCCGTTCTCCACTTACGGTCGTTAACTTGTTTCCAACTTATCTGTGATATGCATGTGATAAGTTTCCAACGTGTCTTCATGGCATGTCTTACTGAAGTGTAAGGGTGTAGTCAGCGAGGTACGAAGCAGACCTCCAGCCGGACCAAGGCTTCACGGATTAGCCGATTTCGTACCGTCTTCCCACTCAGATTCACTTAAGACTCCTCTCCTCCTCCGCCTCCCACTTCCCCAACCTCTCTAATAAATACTTTGCCCGTCTCTGACCTCCTGTTCTCCACAGAGCTTTTCATTATGGACAGTCAATCAAGCAATCTTGATTGGTAATCAACCCCTTCAATCTCCAGGATGCTGGCTAATCTCCCCGTGCTTTGACAGTCATCAAATCACAGCTAATCGACTCATCCGACGATTGGGATTTGCAACTCGGCATTTCGAAAACAAAAGATTAGCGAAGGCAAAAACGGAAAGGTGCTGTGATAATATGTATCTTGTCGTGTGCCTCTCCGTTTCGCGTTTTTTTTTTTCTCTACAGTCACTTTAAATGGCTTTTGTTGGCTTCTTGCGTTATTGCTATGCAAAATTTACAGACTTCTCATTAAACAATCCTATGCCCACGTGGAAACAAAAGCCAAAACAGAGAGAAAAACTTACAAATGAATTCAAATAAATGACGGCAAGACTTGGGACATTCAAGGGAACTGATTATTTTCAAACCTATATTTACACACAGTTTAAATAATATCGTTTATAACAACTCATCGCTATTTACTTCCATTGCAATTTTACAATAGATAAGATTACAAACGATTTTATGCAAGGAAGCGATGACAAATTTTTAATAATGGCACATTCTTCGATATCAAATATAGCTTTGTGAAAAATCAACTCTTATATAATATAAGAACCTCATTAATACACATTATCTGAATCTGACATAACCTCTGTATATGGATGCAAGAAAAAACTTATTTCATATTTTCCTAAGCAAATAATATGATAATTCCTAAAATAATCCCAAAAATATTTTGATAAATAAACGTGTACCCGAAATGAATTTACTTTCCATAAGAATCCCTCATGCAAAACAGCCATCAAAAGGTAGTTAGGTAGGGAGAACGGCAACTACCGCCCCCACTACGTCACAGCAGGAGGATTTGTCCTGTCTGCCCGTCAGATTAATGTTCATTCTGCGGGATAGATGGCGTTGTTGTCATAGATTAGCCGGCCGAGCCACTTTTTAGCATCCTTGGCTTCGTCACTCCATTTTTATCGGCTTTCACTTCCCACTTCACTCGTTAATTAGGTTTTAATGGTGAGGTCTACAGATAGTGTGAGTGCAAGTTCGTGAAGATGGGTCATTTGATAAAATCTGCTTTGGTTAAAGGTTTGTGTGACTCTGACTTAATATATGGTATCATAAGTGTGTACGTACTGACTATCGTATTGAGTGTGTGTGTATATATATATATATATATATATATATATATATATATATATATATATATATATATATATATATATATATATATATATATATATATACTTGTGTAGAACATCACGGATTTCAAAACTTAATAACACAAAAAAGGTGTGTGTACACACACATTATATATATATATATATATATATATATATATATATATATATATATATATATATATATATATATGTATGTATATGTATATAATATATATGCAGTATATATAAGTATATATAATTTAAACACTATGGAAAGCATATGCAAAAAGTAAATACACAAAATACTTGTTTGCAAACGTCAGAGCAGAAGCCACCTGGAACTCCACTGCTTTTCAATATCACAAACACACGCACATACACACAAAAACACACAACCTGCATACGTAGCAACACCTCCGCGTTACAGGACAAGCGATAAAAAAAAAAACACACACACACACACACACACACACACACACGCGACACGAACTTCACTGCTCAGCGCAGCCATGTCTCCCAAACACATCAATCTGATCCCTGTGGTATGCGCCGAAGTTGTGAGCTAGCTTGGAGATCTTCACACCCGGCGCTGCTGGCTCCTTGATGATTGCTTTCGTGTTTACAAACTCCTTGCGTCTGAGGAGCTACCTCCCTCTCTCTCTCTCTCTCTCTCTCTCTCTCTCTCTCTCTCTCTCTCTCTCTCTATTCACTGATGCAAATGGCGTAACGGGACCGCTCTCGACTCGTGAATCGACGAATGCGTGAGCGTTCGAATCCTCGACGAATCGGGCTATCAGATACTCTCTCTCTCTCTCTCTCTCTCTCATTCTTTTCACTGGTGCTCTTGGAGTAATGGTACCGCTCTGGACACATGAACGAATGCATGAGCGTTCGAATCCCCGTCGAATCGGGCAAGAAAATGAAGGGTACGGTAATCGACATTACATTAAACTATCTACACTTATTATATATTCTCTCTCTCTCTCTCTCTCTCTCTCTCTCTCTTCTCTCTCTCTCTCTCTCTCTCTCTCTCTCTCTCTCTCTCTCTCTCTCTCTCTATCAAACACACTAAAGAAGGCTATTATACGTGGATAATACACTCTCTATTTATATACACAAAGAAAAATGGTAATAAATATTAAAAAACAAATGTGTCCTCCAAAAAAAAAAAAAATTTGCCATGACAAATTTAAAGAAAGAAAAATGAAAAACAACAAAAATATTAGAAACATATGAGTTACTTTATCATCATTTGTCTAAAAGTGGAAAAAATATCGAAATTGTTATAAATGAAAAGAAAAAATGCAACTACTGTACATAAATAAAAATGAAAATAACTATAATTCTAAAAATAATAATGAAAATACATCTACATAATACATACATACATACATACATATATATATATATATATATATATATATATATATATATATATATATATATACATACTGTACATACATACAGTATATATATATATATATATATATATATATATTATATATATATATACACACACGACAATGTAAAATATATAACAAGATCCTCAGTGAAGTTCGATATATTATGAAGGAAGAAGTCGTCATATAACAAGAATAACTTCTACGACAACTGAATAGCAAAGGTATGTGAAAAGAATGGAAAACATAAAAAAATTATAATTCACGACATTCATTTTTTTTAAATCACACAGTTATTCTTCGAGTCTGGGCTAGAAAAGGTATTTGATATACGTACATACACACATATACACACATCAATACATACATCATACTTTTATATATAACTTCATCGGATAACCAATTCAAAATCCCTACTATCCACGAAAATACCTCATTAAATAAAAAAAAAGTTACATAAAAAAAACTCGAATTCCTCGACGTGGAAGAAAAAAGGTGCTCGCTTCAGTGCAACAGCTGGGAAAGATTGTCGGTTTCTTGTTATTATGATTTGCAATGGCTACAACAATAAAGGGATTCGGAGGATGCCTACGCGAGAGGCCTTGGAATTCCCAAGAGTTGGCGTCATATATATATATATATATATATATATATATATATATATATATATATATGCATGTGTCAATATGTATACACATATATAAACACACAGACAAATATATACATATATATATATATATATATATATATATATATATATATATATATATATATATATATATATATACATATATATGAATATATGCATGTGTATATATGTATACACGTAAACACAGAAAAATATATATATATATATATATATATATATATATATATATATATATATATATATATATGTGTGTGTGTGTGTGTGTGTGTTTATAACCTCTTTTATCTGAGACAGAAAATCTGTTGGTAATCTTATGCTACCCTTTTTTGAGAGAGAGAGAGAGAGAGAGAGAGAGAGAGAGAGAGTTTCTATCACTGATATTTAAAGTCAAATGTGTCATTTCATGATCTCACTTTTGTGTGTGTGTGTGTGTGTGTGTGTGTGTGTGTGTGTGTGTGTGTGTGTGTGAGAGAGAGAGAGAGAGAGAGAGAGAGAGAGAGAGAGAGAGAGAGAGAGAGAAAGTAGGTGTGAGAAGGGTCATATAAAGCACACTCGTAATTAACCTTTTTTTTAAAGTCGCAAATTACTCGCGACCTTCTTTTCTCTAAGGTCTGGTAATACTAATCGATCGTTAACTATTACCGAAAGAAAGGTCACGGACTCGTGACCTTAGAGACGACCTCCCTTCTTAAAAACGGTGTTTGAGAGAGAGAGAGAGAGAGAGAGAGAGAGAGAGAGAGAGAGAGAGAGAGAGAGAGAGAGAGACCATATATAAAGCTCTCCTCCCTGGAGACGACAGCATTAAGGATTTACACTAGTGCGAAAAGCTTGGCATGCCCCAGGGAGAGGCATTAGGTCTGCCGTAGTAGCTTTTACCAGCGATGCCCTTTTTCTCTTCCAATCTTTCTCTCTCGCTCTCTCCCCTCTTTGGCTCCTCCCCTCGTGCCCATATCCCCTTATCGTTTTACCCTTATTTGAATTCCCATTAAAGGGGAAGCTCGTGTAATGTGCTTAGAACCGCAAGCCAGTCTCGTGGGTCCAAGGCAGTTATAATCTCTTTCAAGCTTTTGTTTATATACAGTCTATATGTCAGTTTTCACTTACTCGCCTGACTGATTTTTTACGTGACTGGATAAGAGAAAAGGCACGGATGACTACATACATACATACATTCATATATATATATATATATATATATATATATATATATATATATATATATATATATATATATATATATATATAATGAGACAGAAAGTTAAATTGTGTTTATTTCATATGACATTTTTTCTTTTACGTATTTTATAAGAAACTAGAGTGTAAAGGGTGGTTAAGAGAGAGAGAGAGAGAGAGAGAGAGAGAGAGAGAGAGAGAGAGAGAGAGAGAGAGAGAGAGAGAGAGAGAGTGCCGTTAACAAGCTGAAAAAATAAAACATTTTAATCTGCAATCTTAAAAATACGAAGAGATAACGAAGTTAGACATGTTTCAATGACAGAGAGAGAGAGAGAGAGAGAGAGAGAGAGAGAGAGAGAGAGAGAGAGAGAGGTGAGTACCCAATCTCAGTAACCCTGAAAAGGGCGCACATCATCTTCATACCAAGGCACTCTTTTCTCCCCACCAACACCCACACCCCCTCCCCACCTCCCCTCGGTCCCTCACGTGCTCCCACACACCCACACTTTAACACTTCCTCCTCTACCCCTTCCCCCGTCCCCCAGCCACCCAAGACAACTTAAGGTGCCAAAGAGGGCCGGCAAAAAGCAAGCGTTTTTCCTTTGATAAAAAATGCACCGGTTCTCTTTGTAGGCTTTGATGGGTCTCTCTCTCTCTCTTTCTCTCTCTCTCTCTCTCTCTCTCTCTCTCTCTCTCTCTCTCTCTCTCTCTCAGGTAGGCTATTTATGAATGTATATACAGCATGTATGTATATCCCTTTTCTTCGATAAAAAATGCACCTGTTCTCTTTGTAGGGTTTGATGGGTCTCTCTCTCTCTCTCTCTCTCTCTCTCTCAGGTAGGCTATTTATGAACGTATATACAGTATGTATGTATATCCCTTTACTTCGATGAAAAATGCACGTGCTCTCTTTGTAGGCTTTGATGGATCTCTCTCTCTCTCTCTCTCTCTCTCTCTCTCTCTCTCTCTCTCTCTCTCTCTCTCTCTCTCTCTCAGGTAGGCTGTCTATGTATGTATATACGGTATGTATGTATGTCGCCTTTCTTCCGCTCCCTCTCTCAGTTCGAGTATGTTTGTATGTATGTATCTCTTTCTTAAGCTCTATACCTGCCTCTCAGTCTGTGTACGTAGAGTATGGTTTTATGTATCCAACTTTCTCTCTCTCAGTTTATGTATGAATGCATCCTCCTTCTGATCCCTTCCATCTGTCTTTCAGTATAGGTGCACCTGATGTCGATAACTAAACCTGTGTTAACTCCCGTTGCCTTCTCTCAGCTTAAACATACTGCATTTATGTAAATAATAATAAATTTATAAGCATTAGACTCAATGCGTTGGTAGGATGAGTCCGTACGTCCACACCAGGTCTTTTATGCTCTAACATATCACAAACTACCTAATCAAACGAAATATTATTTATCTTTTTGAACTTCATACTTTATTTAATTCTAAACTTTTTATTCCTGATACCTCTGTATTTTCAGACGAGAATTAGTACTGGGTATAGATTGACGCGTTACTATTATCATTACAACATTAATATATATATATATATATATATATATATATATATATATATATATATATATATATATATATATATACATGAAAGTTTTAATTCCAAAAAAGGTTAAAGTTATTTCAGATAACTCTTCAATATATATATATATATATATATATATATATATATATATATATATATATATATATATATATATATAATTATGCGCCTTTGCGCGCGCATGTATGTGTGTAAGTCCTGAGAAAATATCAAGTTACTTAATCCTTGAAATCCCAATTATATACTGGGTTCGGTCCATGAGATTGGAAAAGGAGACAGAGTAGTACGGAAACTAAAAAAAATAAAGAGAGAAAACAGGTAACAGGCGCAAGAGGAGAAGAATAAAAGAAATCAGTAATAGCAAAGAGACAATGGAGACAGTAAAACGTAAAAGAAAAACTGAAAAGTCTTAAAGTAATGCGAAGGAAAAACAAAAAAAAAAGACCGATACAGATACCATGATTGCGAGGGCGCAGATATTCAGAAAAAAAAAAAGCGAGAAAGAGAAAAAAGAACGAAAAATAGGATAGGGATAAAATCACAGCCAAAAAATAATGAAAAGGAAAGGGGCGCAGCTAACAGGATTGCCTGGCAGGCGTATGATAAGTCTTGCTAAGAGGCTTAAACTCTCCCTTCACCCCCGGGTCGACAGAACAGGCCACAGGACCTCCTAGAGCTGGGGTATATGGTTGTCCTTGGGATCCTCTTGGGTGGAAAGATAGGGGAGGCCATACAGCTCCCTGGGGTACTCCACAGGAGAGGAGACATGGTTGGTCTACAGCTCTTCTAGGCTGTGAGATAGGACAACCCATAGAACCCCTTACAGGATACTGTCGACACTGGGGTTTTCTAGGGCAAGGGAAAAGGATAGATCAGAAAGAAAAATCCTTAGAATATTGAGGTAGGACCTTCTGGGGTACTTCCAAGGTAAGGAAACTTGGTTGTTCTGTGGTTCTCATAGAGTGGGGATATAAAATTGGAAAAATGAACCCCTAGGGCATTAAGATCATGCTTTCTTGGGAAACCACCAAGTTTTCAGTAGACAAAGCTAGATTAAGTTCCGCCAAGAACACTCTGAAAGACTGGCCTAAGGTCTCTCCTGTGGAAGAGGGAACAGGTCTGGCATAAGGAAGTTTGAGGTGAGGGATAGTCTAGGACCCACCCTGGAGGATGCAGGTAAGATCTCCTCAGGTTTCCAAAGATTCCCCATAAGGCATCAGTGGCTTGGTACCTAGGTATGGTCTTGGTACAGTATGAATAAAAGCTAATGGCCCTCCATACGAGCTGGGGAGTAAGGCATACCCTTGAGGTACTGTAAGGGCACTACACGCAGAAAAAGTTGTATGGATAAGCCTTTGTAAGTGTTCCAGAGACACTGGCGAGAAATGAAGAATAAAATTGTCACACATTTCAAGGTTCACAGAAATCCATTGCTTCTGAGCACTTCCACATTCATACTTCAACTTTCAG